>NC_056741.1:865585514-865643014 GCF_019279795.1 Protopterus annectens | reverse complement strand
ACAGATACATATCTTATGCGACTTGTAGAGGTCAAAAGGGCACACTTTCAAACAGACTCCCCACGCACATAGATATATACATACAGATACATATCTTATGCGACTTGTAGAGGTCAAAAGGGCACACTTTCAAACATCTGAAATGGTGTGGACAAATTCACTTTTCAGCACTAAAGTCCCTGAGAGTAGAATATCAGTCCTATGTGCATTCAATAAAGGAATAACATGTTGGTACTGCCTGAAAGTTTCATTAAAATATCTCACGTGGGAACAGAGATATGCTCTTTTATACACTAGCTCCACATGCTGTTGTCCATATGCCTTTACTGTCAATTTGACATTTTCAATTATTCTTGGATTCCACTAAGGCTGCTCCGATGAATTTTTGTTCAATATATAGAATAATAGCAGTTAGGCATACTGGATGTCAGCCATGCTTTCAATTAATGAAACTGGTGGAGTCAAATTCAGTATTGAGCTCCTCTGAAAACCCTACCAGTAGAATGTTCAATCTGCAGCAGAGATCCATGCTCCTACAACACAAAAGTTTCATAATTAAATCTCAAAAGCGGGGCAAAGATGTGGCCTTTTATAAACAAGTACCACATGTACTGGTTCACACGCCTTTACTACTATAGTCTGACGTATTACATTATACTTTTGTTTCCAGTGATGTTTTGTTAAACTTTCACTCAATATGCAAAACACGTTAACAGCACAAAACGTTTCATTAAATGTGCTGGAACTTTGTTCCATAACAAAAAACAAAAAATTAAAACTTTAATGTACATACAAATTCTAGAGCACCTAAACAAGCATGGCCTCCTCACCGATTTATAACATAGGTTCTGAAATGGGCACAATAATGTTACTGCCATTTACATCGTTACAGATAAAATATACAAAACTAAGGAAAAACGTTGGCTGTCAGGAGTAATTTTTACTTGCACAAGTGGATACTTTCACCAACGTCTACTCACCAAACTTAAGCTTTGGACAAAACACACTAAACTGGTTTAATAGTTCTCTCTCACACAGCCCACTGTCAACTGACAGCAGTAATAGCTTAACTGCTAGTGGCCTCTCTTCTGTAGGGGTGCCACAGCAGTCTATTTTAGGCCCAAATCTCTCCTCATTGTTCATAAACGATATTAACACACCACCCTCTCCCTGTATGCGGACATTATATTATGCAGTGAGGCATCATCAACCAAACCTTTACAGAACCTACTCCAAGGCAACTTTAATAACTTCTACCACTGCCTACATAATAATCTTCTCATAGTTAAATGTTAACCAAATGGCTACTATGCCATTTGGTGCCACAAAAAACAAACAAAAAAAACCAAAACAAAACATACAATAATGGTAGATCTGTGTTGTCTGCTTCTGTCCAAACTCAACGGATGGGTCTTCAGATCCAACCATGGATCTAACTTTAGCCATTCTACACTTTAGGATCCACAGCTCATGTTCTTCCCTTTACCCATAATCTCCTCCTATCACAAACACTACCTCAGATCAAGTCTGCCCACGACCCCTACACAAAGTAAAAACATTGACAGATCTGGAAAAATACCTTGAACACACAAAAGAACTGTTAGGAAAAACTGGTTCTGATCTGGAGTTAAAAGAGCATAGAGCATTGCTCAGGGAGCATATTGCGGTGTCACACCAGAAACCAAAGACTGTATCCTCCATAAAATTGAAGGGGTATTGGGGGTGGGGTTAACGAAGAATGGAAGCAGGCAACACAGATCTATTGTTATGTTAAGTGCAATAACTTTCGTATCTAATGTCTCTTCCACCCATTCCTCAGTGGATGGGATAAAGTCCCCTTGGGGTGGTCTGATGGAAGGATGCTCCTAGGATGGCTTAACAAAAGCCGATGTATTACAGGAAAAGCAAAACCAGTTCACAATGACAAATCAATGTGTGAACCTTACACCAAGTGGCAGCAGGACAACTATCATCAAGTGAGGCACTATGAAAGAAGGCAGAGGAAACTCAGACAGATCTACTTAAATGAACTTTGACTGGCGTAGGTAATGTCAAGAAGCCTCCAGCTTCATATAAATGAGAGATGTAGTCAGATAACCACCTAGGTAAAGATACTTTTGAATCTCTTTGGCTCATCCTAGCTTTTGAAAAGTAGACTAATAGCTGATCTGTCTTCCTGAAGGTTTTGGTATGATGGAGGATAAGAGCAGTGGATTCTAAAGTCTAGAGTGGCTGAAGTCAGATCCATGGTCAGATCTGAAGACCCATCCATTGAGGAAGGACAGAATGGAGTTGGTGATGCACAGCCAGGAAGTGAAACACTTCTCCATTATTGGAAAAAAATTGGAAAGAAAAAGTAAACTTGTGCACACTTACCATAAATGTAGATGTTAGAGTGTATTCACTGTTGCAGATTCACATTTGGGTTATCTGCTTGCAGTAGCCCTCAGGTTGGCCTGATTATCAAAGTCTTGGGTCCTGCGTCGGTTGCTATCTCACCTTCTGTGACGTCAGGTGTATAAGGCATGCAGCCGACGCCATTACATCAGTTTTTCTTGCCCCAGATGTCAGGTGCCCCCCTAATGAAAAGTAATTGTATATGTATATGTACAGAGATATATATATATATTACACACACACACACACACACACAAGGTTATACCTCCAACAAAAAAGCAAATACACCAAAACACACACACACACACACACACACACACACACACACACACACACACACACACACACACACACACGCACGGTTATACCTCCAACAAAAAAGCAAATACACCAAAAAGCTTTTAAGCATAGTAAAGGAGAGTAGAGGTGTAGCCAAAAGAAGTCAGGGGGCTGGAGAGAGGGTAACCAGGACTGCAACAGTGAATACACTCGAACATCTACATTTATGGTAAGTGTACACAACTGTACTATGTTCTTCATGTTTCACTGTTGCAGTCATCACATTTTGGTAGATTCCCAAAGCTATGGATGGGAGGAGGAATTTAGATAGCATTAGGACCAGCTATAAGGCCCTGCAAGACTGAAGTGGCAAAGTCAGGTCTGGATTTAGAAAAAAATGGTAAATGGTAATGCTTGGTGAATGTATGTACAGAAGTCCAGGTAGCAGCTTCTAGGATGTCCCTGGTAGGGACACCTCTGAGAAAGGCTGTAGAGGTAGATGCAGCCCTGGTTGAAAGGGGTCTACTCCCCTGTGGGATAGGTTTTCCATGGTGCTTATAGCAAAAATTAATGCAATGGCCTATCCATTTAGAAATGGTTTGCTTTGAAAAAGCCTTCCCCTCTGCCCCTGCAGCAAATGCCACCAGCAGTTGTTCAGATTTACTTTGAGGTTTAGTCCTGTCCAAGTAAAATCTAAGTTGTCTGTGCACATCTAAGGAGTGCAGTATCTATTCCCCTTTGTTCTGTGGATTAGAAGAGAAGGTTGTCAAATGAATGGACTGATTAAGAGCCACACTGGATACCACCTTGGGCATGAAGGAGGGATTGGTCCTGAGGGACACCCTGTCCACATGAAAGATGATGAAAGGCTCCACTGCCATAAGTGCCTGTAATTCAGACACCATTTCTTGCTGAAGTGATTGCTAAAAGGAAGGCTGTTTTCCAAGAAAGGAATTTTAACTCTGCACTTGCAGCTGACTCAAGAGGAGGAAGAGTGAGTTTTTCCAATACAAAGTTAAGGTCTCAGGCTGGAGTAGGGGCTCTCCTGGGTGGTCTTACATTTTTGGCCCCTCTGAGGAACTGCTTGAGCAGTGGATGAGAGAAGAGGGGTGGTTCTGTGTTGTAATGAGCTGAAATGGCTGAGGCGTGAATTTTGATGGAGGAAAAAGAAAGGCCCTTGTGAAACATCTCAGTTAAGTATCGAAGAATCTGAGGTAAATTGGGTGCTGCTGAGCCCATCCCCTTGAGTGTGGTTCCAGGCACAGAATCTTTTCCATTTTTCAGCATAAGATTTTCTAGTACTAGGCCTCCTTGCCTCCAAAATGACATCCAATCACTTGTTTACTGAGGGATGGTAACGGAGAGATTAAGCAATTAGTCAGGCTGCCAAGTTCAGGGTTTGAAGCTGAGGGTGCAGAATCTGACTCTCCTGCTGTGACAGCAGGGTAGGGGTCTGAGGCAGGTGCCATGGAGCCAGCAGTGCCACACTGTGCAAGACAGGGTACCAGTGTTGGCATGGCCAGTCTGGTGCAATCAGTATCATCCTTGGTTTGTCGTTTGATCTTTAGTAGTACTTTGGAGAGGAGAGGCAGAGGAGGAAAGGCATAAACTGATAGATTTTCCCAGCTGAAAAACAGAGCATCCACTTTCCAAGCTTGTTTGTGGGAAGTCCTTGTGCAGAATTTGTCCAATTGGTAGTTCTAGGGGGGAGGCAAATAGGTCTATATCTGGGCCCCCCATTTATCAACATGTTGAACATCTTTGGTTCCAGTTTCCACTCGTGTGGGACCATGAGATTTCTGCTTAGTTCATCTGACAATGTATTTAGTTTTCCTGGCAGGAATTGAGCCTGTAGATGCACTTGGTAGCTCAAGACTGTGTTCCACAGAGCCATTGCTAGTCTGCAGAGGGGGTAAGAATGGGTACCCCCCCCCCCCGCTTGTTTATGTACCACATAACAGTGGTGTTTGTCCATCTTCACCATTAACTGTCCTGGAAGAATGTGATCCTTGAATGCTGTCAGAGCATTCTGTACAGCCAACATTTCTTTTTGATTGATATGCAGGTGCATTTGACTTGGGTTCCTTTTGCCTTGAATGCACTTCCCTGCCAGGTGAGCCCCCCATGCATAGTCTGATGCATCTGTTGTTAGGGTTTGGGTGGCAGAAGGTAGAGTGAATAGTAGTCCCTTGTTTTGGTGGCAGGCCTCTGCTCACCAAAGGAACTCTAACCATAGGCAAGGTATGATAGGAATCATTACTTCTAGATCCTAAGAATGTTGACACCATAGGCTTTTTAGATATCATTGTAGTTTACTCATATGCAGTCTTGCATATGAAATTAGTAGAATGCAGGAGGACATTGCAGATTGCAGGGTTTTTGTGGCCATTAGTTTGAAATAAGTTGTCAAATGAATTTGCTTCTCTGGCGTGAGGAAAGCCATCTGGGAAGTTGTGTTCAAGCTTGCTCCCAGGAATATAATTTGTTGACAGGGTACAAGATGTGATTTCTTTTCGTTTATGGTGTACCCCAGACAAGTTAGCACCTTTTGTACAAAACCCAGATGATTCAAAAGTATGTCCCGGTTTTCTGCCTGAATTAGACAATCATCCAGGTATGGGTATATTTGAATATTTCTTTGCCTGCAAAATGCGATGTCTGGAGCTAGGCACTTTGTGAATACCCTGGGCACAGTAGATAAGCCAAAGGGCAATGCAGAGAACTGATAGTGCATGTAGCCTGCTTTGAAGCGTAGTTATCTTCTGCAAGATTCCCTGATTGGGATGTGCAGGTAGGCTTCCTTTAAATCCAGTGTTGCCAACCAGGCATCTTTGCCTAGCATAGGCAGTAACTGGTGAAGCGTTAACATCTTGAATTTTGGAATCACAAAAAAAGTGTTTAAGATAGAAAGGTCCAGGACAGGATGCCATGAGTTGTCTTTTCTGGGTACCAGGAAAGGTCTTGAGTAGAAACCTTGTCCCTTTTCCCCTTCTGGTACAGTTTAAACAACCTTTAGGCTTAATAGAGAGAATACTTGCTTTTGAGCCTCTGCCCGCTGATTTGGGGGTAGATCTGGCCAACTGTTTGGGGTTGGTAACGTGTGGAAGTGAAATCTGTATCCTTGGGAAACTATATTTAAAACCCATTTGTCCTGGGTAATGAGTTCCCAGATTTTTGCCTGCAAAAACAATCTTTCCCCCTAAAGGAGCAGTCAGTTGAGAAGTGCTTGGAAGTTTTAAAGTTAAGTCACTGAGACAGTTTACCATAGGGGGGAGTCTTACTACTCCCTGATTTGGAAGTGGGATCCCCTCACTGCTTAGTCCTGTGCATAGCATGGGACTGAAACCTGTGTGTTCTGCTGGTTCTGGGTTTGGACTGAAGGCCTGGAAGAGTCAGGAAAAGACCAATTCTTAAGAGGGCCAATGTCTACTAAATCTTGGAGGCTGTACTTGTAGGAAATCTTTAACAGTTTGCATAGATTTAGCTTTTTCCTCCATCATTTTAAGAACTCTTTCTTGTTTGTTGCCAAACAGGCAACCCTGATTTAAGGAAGCATCCAGCAATTTAGCTTTAACATGATCTGGCAGAGATTGCTCCTTAAGCCAAGCATGCCTTCTAAGTACAGACACAGTGACAGCAGCCCTGCAAGATGACTCTCCAACCTGTTCAGCAGAATGCATTAAATCCTGTAAATCCTTATTTTCAGCACAGTCCGGAATCAAAAATCAGGAAGGTTAGCCAAAGGCCTGTGCTGTGTTGGGGCAGGAGTAAGAAATCCCTAAGCCTCTTTTTAGAATCAGAGTAATCCTGGCTTTCCCAGCGAAAGTGCGCCCTAAGAGTATACAGGGTTTCACCAAGAGAGAAATCCTCTGGGGGGGGGGGGGGGCAGAGGGGAAAAGAGCCCTCTGCATCAGAATCCTCATAGGTCGATAAGGGTAAATCCTGGTCATCAGAGGAAACAGAAATTTCAGAATCCTGGTCAGAAGTATCATAAGCAAATTCAGTCCAAGGTCTCAGAGGGGGAAGGTTGGCTTCCCCTGATTAAAGTAATAAGGTCTTCAGCCATTCTTATCACTTGTTTATTAGGCATAGAGGGCTGACCATGCAGTCTGGGTGTCTGTTTTCTAGGCATGGTTCGAATTTTAGGCCTTGAAGAAGAAGATGGCGTTGGTTTAATATGCAAGTCAGTAGGCCTGAATACACCCTCAGACGCTGGTGCCTGCACAGCGGCTCTAGACCCATCCAAGGTAGAGACATCTGCAGGTTCCACAGCTGAAGCATCTCGCGGTATACCGGACTCCAAATGGGTCTCAGTAGAGGCCTGCGAATTTGAAGTAGCGGGTATCAGGGGCTGCAAAAGCGCCTCACTGAGTACCGGCTTAGGAGAAGCGTCGTTGGCAGCTTTGGACCTAGGCGGCCTGTCTCTGTCTTTATCTTTGCATTGTTTCGGAATGTCAGTAGTCGGATGGCTTACTGAAGACATATCTGGATAATTGAACAGAGTACCAAAATATTTAGAAGTGTAAATATATAGACGACTAATAGTTTGTTGCTTACATAAGGCACAAAACAGACAGTGAGGTACGTCGTGGAGAGGGTCTAGGCAAGGAATACAGTATGAATGAAAATCTTTGCGAGGTATTTGCTTTCCAGAAGAAATTCAATTATTGACTTTTACTGGCATCGGTTTAGAGCAACCAAAAGTTTCCCCAACGGGGTACTTAGGCTTAGTTGAAGACTTTGGTTCTGAAACTCGAAAACGAAAATTTCATCAGTCGGCCGGACCAGCACTTGCAAACTGCTTCTGCTTCGTGCACTGCACGGCAAGAAGACTGATGTAATGATGTAATGGCGTCGGCTGCATGCTTTATACCCCTGACTACCTGACGTCATGGAAGGTAAGACCTCAACCGACGCAGGACCCAAGACTTTGATAATCAGGCCGACTGAGGGCTACTGCAAGCAGATAACCCAAAAGTGATGACTGCAACAGTGAAACATGAAGAACACCCAACAGGCTGATGCATTGGTTCAGGGAGGTCTCAGTAGCTACCCTAAGGATAAAAGATGGACTTGGTTTGCAGGGGTACACTGTATTTGTGGAAAATAATATAATGAGGCTTGTAGGACAAGGCCTGCAGCTCCAATACTCTCCAAGCTAAAGTAATTGCTATCAGGAAAAGTTGTTTCCCCAAATCAAGAATCAGATGTCCACCTCAGCAGCAGGTTCAAAATGTGGCGGGGTTAAGGCTTGAAGCAAAATAGTCCTACCCCAAGGAGGAGAAGGATTCCTAAGGGGATGTCTAAGAAGGAAGGCACTTCTTAGGAAAGCTTTAGATAATCTAAAAAAAAGCTAAGCTTGACTGATTTTTTTCAAACATAGATGTTAGAAAATCTGAGACAGCTGGAAGAGGGGCTGAGAATGGGTCCAGATTCTTTTGGAAGGCCCAGAAAGAAAATCTCTTCCATTCACTCTTGTAAACTTTTCTGGTAGATAGTCTTTGGGAAGATGAAAGAATATGGACTGCAGAGGAAGAAAGCCTGGACCATCTACCCATCACAGGAAGTGGAGAAACCAAACAGTTAACATGAGGGCCCAAATGTCTGGGTGAGGCCTTTCAGACAGGGGAGAGAGAAGGTCTGAATCGGGATCCAGCACCCAGGTATGATGTACCAAATGAGGGAAAGGCATAAAGACCAGGGGGTCAAACATGCAGAGTATCCCTTGGTGACTGGGGGGGTCAGGGCAAAAAAAAACACTGCTGCACTTGGTGATGAGGGGACAAGCAAAGAGATCACAGTATAGTTGGCCTTACTGATGAAAAATCTACTCTGCCACTATTGGACTGAGGGACCACTCATAAGGTACAAGGACAGATCTATTCAAATTGTCCCCAGAACATTAGATATCCCTAGTATGTGCACCGTTACCAGAAAGCGATCAGAAAATATTGCCCACTGCTACACTCACAGAGTCTTGACATAAGGGTTAAGAATATGTTCCCCCTTGTTTACTGATGTACCAGACTAGTGACATGGTTGTCTGTATGGATAGAAATCACCCCCAGAGGCAAGACATCCTGGAGGGCCTGCAGCTCTAGGATGGTTGCCCACATCTCTAGAGCACTGATGTGAAGACTGGCCACAGAAGGGGATCATGTACCTTGGACAATCTTTCCCATGTAATGCTCCCCCTCACCTACTCTAGCTGGGAAACATCTGTGGTCACGGAGGCCTTGGGGCAGATATAAATGGACAGCCTTGAGAGACTTGAATCCACCAACTTGTACACAAATGATAGTCAAACAAATCCAAAAACTCATGGGTTGGTACCTGATGGACCACTGTACTTCAGGTGTCCATCACAGAACTCTCATGCAGTATCTGTCTAGAGGAGCAAGGGTGGTTGAGGTAGTCATAGATGCCAGTAGTTGGAGAATCAATCTGGGCAGGTGGCATCTAACAGGATAGAAGATTTAGTACTTAGTTTTCTGTTCTCAGGCAGTCTTACTTTCTGGATTGTGGAATCTAGACAGGCACCTATGAATTCCAATGTCTGTATGGAGAGAAACTGAGATTTGTCCAGATTTACAGAGATACCCAATTAGGGGTAAAGATGTTGCGGGCATTCCCTGGTCTGAACAAGAAGAGATATAGTAGAATAATTATGAGCCAGTTGTCCGGTAAGGGAACAGGTGGAACCCTTGTAGTCTGAGGTGAGTTGGGACCACTGCCATACACATGGTAAACACCTGAGTGGCTATGGTGAGACCAATGGGCAGGGCTTGAACAGAAAGTGACTGGCTCTCAGATGGAAGCAGAGAAGCCTTCTGGATCACCTGTCCATCAAAATGTGGTAGTACGCACCTGGAAGGTTTATCAAGCACATCCATTCTTCCTCAATGGACAGAGGATGGACTGTACTGTGACCATCTGGAACATTGTGTTTGACATACTGATTGAGATGACAGAGGTCTAAAATCACATGCAAAAATCTTCTGTGACAGATGTGCAGGCTTCTGGGTGGGTGCAAGGATAAATCACCTCCCAACTGCCACCACAGTATGGCAGTTGGGCAACCATTCAGTAGTGCTGATAAGGTCTCTCGGGGAATGAACCCCCTGAAGTCTTTGTTTGCAAGGACCTTCTCTGCCATGGGGACGATGTCCACTTATAGAATTCCCCCCTTTGCCACAGGGGGTCCACCTTCGGAAATGTCCAGAAGGGAAGGCTCCAACAATTTCACAGTCAATCCCTACCTTCGGATCCCATGCCAATTCTTCAGCTCAGAGAATCCTTTTGATTCTAAGGTAGTTGGAACTGGAAGGCTCAGAGATGTTGCCAGAGGAGAAGATGACCTAGTCTGCGGATCCGACAAGGAGAGCTTTTGGAAGACACTCAGATCAAAAGCCCCTGAACCTGGAAGATGGATCGGAGTAGGAGTGACCACAGGAAGGGGTGTAAGACCGAAGCTCATGGGTCTGACAAGGGTCGGAGCTGGGAGAATGCCAAATGAATTTGGCCCTGAGAAAATTCCTCATCATCCTAGCCACATCTGCATCTGTGAGACAGGATTGTATGACAGAGGAAGTAGTAGGAGGAAGTCTGGGAAATCTCTGTACTGGTCTCTCCTGTATGAAGGGGGACAGAAATCTAGGGGAAAATGGCTCCAGAGAAAACCTGGCTTCAGTAAAGATGGAGTTCAAGGCACTATGACTATCGAATCTGACAGAGGGTCACAGCCAAAGGTCTAAATGTTTTGGGGTCAGATCCAAAGAAGAGGAAAAGAGGTTGGGGGGGGAGCACTTCCTAGTCTCTTTGCCCTTTTCCCTGGGTTTTTCACAACTCTTCTCCCCTTTATGTCTGAAGACTTCTTAGCAGATGGGGAGGCTCCAGGGGCAGAGGATAAAAACGGGGATGAATCTCCCTCTGAAGCTGGGGGAAGTCCTTTTAAAACCAATTTGTTGTGCCATTCAATGATGGCCCACTGACCAAATGCCATGTAGCTAGCACACTTCTCATTAAGGTGGGCTGCGTCCAAACAGTAGACATGTTTCTGATGAGCATCAGAATTAGGAATTTTGTGACCACAGGCCACACACTTGTTGAAGCCTGATGGTTTCTCGGACACAGTTAAAAGAAAGACACTCTATAATATCCATGAAAAAAAAAACTAAAATATTACTACTAACAAAAACAGCAACAACCCTTTTGTAACACTACCTGAGAAAGCGAGACGGAGGGAGAGAGAGAGAGAGAGAGAGACGTGCCAACAGAGTGAGTAGAGAAGAGAGAGAGAGAGAGACGTGCCAACAGAGCGAGTAGAGAAGAGGAGTTTTTTGTAGGGAGGGGGGTAAACGTCTAAAAGAAGAAATATGAAGAATAATCTATCTAGGAAAAACAGTATACAGACCTATATCTAATTAAAAAAATTCAAAACTTAGCTGAGGCAAGCCTGAGCGAAGCAGACCATGTCTCCTGTCTACAAGCAGCAAACAAGATCGGAGGTAATGAGGATAGAAGGAGATTATGGAAAAAGGAAGAAGCCTGAGCTGAGGATTCTAAAGTCTATAGTTGCCAAAGTTGGATACAAGGCAAAATCCAAATACCCATGCATTGAGGAATGGAACAGACATCAGATTAGTAGTTAAAAGAAATCCAATACTCATTCTATCACCCAATAAACAAAAATTGGATATTGTACACGAATACAAATATGCCTAGGTATTCTGTATCCTACATTAACGCAGCACAAAGAAAACATTACAAATATAACACACAAATAGACTCCTATTTCACTTCCAACCATCCCACATTAGATGCAAGGCCATAACTAAAATGTTCTCGTACACAGAATACAGCATGCTTTTCTCGTTATCTCATTGCACTCCTCAACTAACGCACTCTAAATAACAACTGTAGATTAATAAACCTTTCTCCACATAATTTACACCACTGCCAGACATTCAAAAGAGCAAACACTACTTATCCCTTACAGCCAGGTCCATTCTTCTACTTCCAAATTTAACTTAAGATCCTACACCCAACACCCCTCTTAACTACACACACTTGCAATTAAGACCTTATCTTGTGTTCTGCACTCACAAGAAAATATCCTAACTCTACAAAGACCCAGGTTTAGGCATTACACTTAAAAGAAAAGCTTCTCAAAGATAGTACCTGCAAACTGAAATCATCTCCCCTCAACAAATCAGATATCACCAAATACAAAGAATTTTCCAAAACACTTCTCAGTCATATGAGACACTGCCACAAATGTGCCAGCTTCTTGAATAATGGAGGGGGGGGGGGGAGATACCCAACTGAAAGGTAAATTTGGCACTTTTGTCAGGCTAATAAATTCAATATTTGTTAAACATTGTGTTCTTTGAAACAAGAACCAAAAATAATGCGGTTCCACTGTTTTATATTTTACATCAACTCATATAAGTTTTATGTCTTCTGACAGGTATGCATGCTTGATGCTGACAAATGTTTTATTTAAGCTATTACAGCAAGCTAAAAACAAAAGCCTTATTATTCATATCTTAACTCCAAACTATCTTGAAACAGTAGACAGAGTCATCTGAAGTTATGGTTTAATTCAGATCATAATGGCCTTCTGAAATTCATAAACTGCAATATTTACAAAACAACTGGAAATAAAAAAAGTGCAACTTCCAGTTCTCTTCAGAGTGAGAGAGAAAAAGAGTTATTAAATAGGTACAGTTGTGCAAGCTGCACTTACCCGTAACAGTAGATGTTCAAATTACTCACTACTGCAGGAGTGTTAAAACTGTATGGGTTTTGTCTTGCCCAGGACACAACTGGCCAGCTTCCAAATTCTCTCTCTCACATCCACTCTCACTGCTGATTGAACAGTCCTGAGGAAGGAAACAATTGGAGTGGAAATTATTTTGGGAGGAGTTCACTGCTTAACTTTTAAGCAAGAAAGTGCTGAATAAACAAATGAAAAATAACCACCAATCTATTTTCCAACAACTCTATGCACTACTAGGGGGGTAGTGGGTGCAGCTACTGCAGCAGTGAGGAATTCTAACATTTACTGTTATAAGTTGGTGCAACTTACACTCTTACACTATGTTCATCATTCCCACTGCTGCAGTAGCCTTTAGGCTATACTGGTTGATTACCAAAGCCTATCCAACCTGGGAGGAGAAAATATATGCATCTACAAGTCCCTGGAGAATAATCCTAGCAAAGCCGGTCCTGGCTCTAGATAAAAGAATCCAGTAAGTAATTCCTTGCAAGGGTCTATACAGTGGACTATGTAGGTTTGTAGGTGGTTACTGAGCTACTGACCTGAAGGTCTTTATAAACCTAGCCATGTGTACCCAACAGAATACTAGAGAAACCCAATATAAAAGATCCTGCCTCAACTCAAGATCTTAGTTAGCATTGACTGCTCATATCTAGGAGGGTCATAGGTGAAATCCCTAGCAGGAATTTATGGTTCCCCATCCAGCATATGCATAAACAGGGTCATAGAGGGGCTTTGTTTGATGTGAATTGGTAGCCGACTACAGAGTTGTTACTTAGGGTATTATTATTTATATGATAGTCTGCAGGGATATCATTTTTACCGAAGGGGGTGATGATGCACTTTTTAGCAGCGAGTTTGAGTCCATGGTTTTGGTTCCAATCATTGGTTTGTGTAAGTCCCTCTTGAAGTATACGGACATAATTTGGGTATGATTGCACCTAATTTGCAGTTGTCAGCAAACTTTCAGCCACAGCCCCTTTGTTTTGGCCTGAACTTCTGTGAAGTATATTCCAAACAAAAGGGGGCCCATCACTGACCCCTGTGGAATTCCACTGGTGACAGGTCTGCCGGCTGAGGTAAAGTCCCCAACTTCGAGTGTGATCTGTCGGTCAGCCAGTTATCACCCCACTTGACGACATAAGGGTTGATATTCAACTGGGAGAGTTCATCAACTATGCCTAAATGTGGGACTGTGTCGAAGGCCTTGGCTAAGTCAAGGTAGGCTGTATGTACAGATTTGGCTTAGTCTACGGCATTGGTGACATTTTCAAACAAATCCACCAGGTTAACAGGCATGACCTGCCTTTGACAAAACCAAACCGTGTCAGATCAAGGATTTGGAGATCACCTATATCCTTATCTATAAGGTCCATGATGACTCAATTCCATGACCTTAAAGATAAGGCTGGTTAAGCTTATGGGTCTGTAGTTCCCAGGGTCTGTTGCTGTACCTCCTTTATGAAGGGGGATGACTGTTGCCGTTTTCCATTCAGCAGGGACAAAACCACTACTCAGGCTGTGGTTAAAGAGAGTATCTAATGAAGCTAAGAAGAAGTTACGTACTCCCCATAACGTTCCAAGTTTGTTGTCCATCTCGCCTTCATTCTATGCTGGTTGGGTTCAGAACAGAGCAGCGGTTCCGACTCGACCTAATTCAAAACCTTGAGAGCTTCCACAGGCTCGAGGCTATACCCTATCTCATGATGCTCAGGGAAGATTACCCAGATCTTGTTTGTAAGTGAAAGCATGAATATTTACCTATGATTAAACAAATATGTCTAGACAAGACTCTTAAGAGAATCAGCGACACCATAATCCAATTATAATAAGAAAATGTCCGCCCGATCCTCCAGGAGTAAAGGCGGGGGAAGGAGGGTGGGAGCAAGAATGAAGGCGAGATAGACAACAGACATGGAACATTATGGTGAGTACATAACTTCTTAATGTTATGTTGTCCTAGCTCGCCTTTATTCTATGCTGGTTGGGACAGCGTCCCCTAGCACCTTCTTTCTTGGGTGGCTTAAGGGAAGATACTCTTCAGAACAGTGGACCCAAAGGAAGACCTGTTCCTGGAGCCCAAATCTACTTTGTAACAAGTAATAAAGGTATGAGGCTTTACCCATGTTGCTGTTGCACAAATGGAATCCATAGGAAGCTTGGCCTGGAAGGCAGTAGTAGTAGCTTTTGTTGAATGGCCCTTCAATTTGCCTGGTAGCAGTCTCTTTTGGGAATTGTATGTGTAGGAGATACAGTCTGTGAGCCATTTAGAGTGTGTGACCTTTAACATTGGAAATCTTTTCTGTCTGAAAAAGACACAAAAAGCTGGTTCGACTTTCTGAAATCTTTAGTTCTATGCATGTAGAAATGCAGTTGTCTATGTACGTCCAGCTGGTGTAATCTATATTCTACCTTGTTGCCATAGTTTGGGAAAAAAACTGGTATGTCAATATTGATTTAGGTTGGTTTTTGAACACACTTTTGGTAGAAAGGAAGGTCTAGTCCATAAGAAGACTCTATTTGTGAAAAGTTATGCATGGAGGATGTATAGATAAAGCTTGGAGTTCAGACACTCGCCTGCCGGAGGTGATGGCCACCAATAATGCTGTCTTCCATGACAAAAACTAAGTCACACAATGATGCAGGTTCGAAGGGAGGTAGAATTAAAGAGGACAGAACAAAATTTAGGTCCCATGGAGCTGGAGGTTCTTTCACTAGAGGCTTTAGTAGGAAAGTAGCTAGGAAAGTACCTTTTAGAAAGGCTTCACAGAGTCTGTGGGACATGATTTTTAGTCCCATTTCCCCAATATGAAAGTCTGATATAGCGGCAGGCTGTACTCAAATGTAGTCGCTCCCGCACCCTCATTAAAAAGTTTAGCAAGCAAATCTAACACTGCTGTGATGAGGGCCATAAAAAAGGATCTATGTTGTTTTTGGAAGCCCAGTGTGAAAATCTTTCCATTTACTAGAGTATAATTTTCTGGTTGATGCCTTATGAGAGGAAATAAATATATGTTCTAACTGCAGGGGAGATATCATGGAGCCTGGCTATTTGTGGAATTGGAGCAGCCATGCTGTCAATTTTAGGGTTTGTATCGATGGATTGAATGACCCCAACAAATGAGTCAGAAGGTCTGGAACTGGTTCCAGGATCCACGGTTCCTCCTGGAGATGCCTCCACAGAAAAGGGAACCAAATTTGCCAAAGCCAGTATGGTGCAATGAGAATCACTGTGCTTTTCAATGTGTTGGCATTCTGAAGAACCTTCAGTATCAGGGGAAAGGGAGAGAAAGCATAAAGGAGTCCCAGGGGCCAATCGTGTATCAGCACATCCCTTGGAGACTGCCCCGGAGGGGGAATCGGGGCAAAGTAGCTGCTGTATTTGGCGTTCATGGACCTGGCAAAAAGGTCACTGCAGGGCTGGCTCCATTGGCAGAAAAATCTCTTCTGCAACTTCTTGTTTTAGGGACCACTCATGAGGCATCAGAATAGCTCTGCTGAGTTTGTCCACTATCACGTTGGATATCCCCGGGATGTGTGTTGCTGTCAGAAAACATTGAGAAGAGACTGCCCATTGCCATACTCTTTGTGCTTCTTGACATAGGGGGTAGGATTTGGTTCCTCCTCATTTACGTACCACACTACTGACATGTTGTCTGTCTGAACTGCAATTGTTCCTATTGGGGGAGAATTCTGAAATGCTTCCAACGAGAAGAGCACCGCTCTCATCTCTAGGACATTGATATGCAAGTGGTTCTAGAGTTCCTGCCAGATGCCTTGGCCATTCTTTCCCAGATAATGCCCCCACCCTATCTGAGAAGCGTCCGTGGTCACTGTGGCTACTGGTTGTGGGAAGATAAACGGTCAGCCTATAGTCGATGGAGTCGAATGAAGTCACCAGCATAGGTCCTTTTTGCAGGATTCTGTGATTATGATCTTGTGTGACAGTGGTAGATCTTGCATGGACCACTGGGAAAAAAAAGCAGCCATTGAAGAACTCTCATGTGTAAGCACGCTAGAGGTACAAAAATAATTGCAGCCGCCATGGTGTCCAGAACCCGCAAGACAGTTTTTGCCTGAACTTTTCTTTTGTATAAAAGATTCTCGATTTGATGGTGAAGGGACTGAATCCTTTCGGGGGTAGGTTTGGCCAACATTTTTCATGAGTCTAATTCTGCACCTAAGAAAACAAGACACTGTGAAGGCAACAAAGGCAGATTTTTTGAAGTTTACTGTAACGCCTAGTTGAGAGCACAGATAAATGGTTTCATCCCTTGCTTTTATTAGTAGGTGCTTGGTGGTGGCAGTTAGGAGCCAGTCTAGGTATGGAAACACACGGAATCCTAGATGCCTCAAGTGAGCTGTAACCACTGCCATGCATTTAATAAACACTCTGGGGGCTATAGTGAGACCAAAGGGCAGAGCTCGAAACTGGTAATGACTGGCTCCCAGCCAAAAGCGCAAATGTCTCCTGGATCACCTGTCCATTTTTATGTGGTAGTACGCATCCTGGAGATCTATCGAGCACATCTAATAGTCTTTCCCCAGAAAGAGAAGCATCGACTGCAGTGTCACCATCCGGAACTTTGATTTCTTGACGGACTTAAGTCTACTGAGATCCAGAATGGTCCCTCCAGTCCTCTGTTTTTTTTTGGAACTAAAAAGAACCTTGAGTAAGTTCCGGATACAATTTGGTCTGCGGGGACATTTTGGAGGACTCTTTTTTTCTAGCAACGTTTGCATCTCTAGACTTGCATAATCACTTTGACTGGGTGGAACAACTGGGACAGATTGTTTTTCTGGTGGGGAAGATGAAAGGGGTATGTAATAACTTCTGGATATGATCGTTTGTACCCATCTGTCTTGTATAATTTCTAGCCAAGTGTTTGGGTACAATGACAAGTGACCCCCGACTGCCTCCAGAGACAGACAGATGGGCCTCCTCTCAGGAGCGCTGAAAGGGTTTTCCAAGGATGGAGTCCCTGTCACCCTGGTTCTGCAGAGCCCCCTCAGCGTCTTCCATTGTTACTTCCCCCTCTGCCCCTAGGGGAAGAATCACCATGTGAATCAGGAAAAACTCTTTGGGACTTGTGAAACCACATCTTTCCCCTCTTCTGACCTTTGGGATAAGGTCTAGTGGGAAGGAAAAACAGACTCCCATGGCAGACAGTGTCTTTCCTTCCTGTTCGTACCAGGTCAAAGTCTCTAACTTAGGACGAGCCATCGAAAAGGGCATTAATGAAGGAAGGCTTAAAGGGTTCAGCAAAATTACATAAGCGCATCCAAGAATGTCTCCTTAAGGAAATTCCTGTACCCACTGCCCTGCTTGCTCCATCGGCTGCTTAAGAAAATCAGTAACATGGAGGCATTTACCATGGAGTTTAAGGTGGAGAGCTGTCAACAAACCTTATCTGAAACCACTGCAGCTACTGTACATTGAAGGGTATCACATAGCTCTTTTAGGAGATCCCTCTGCAGTCTCATAAAATGGGTTAGGTAATTCAGCAATCCAAGCGTAAATGCCGCTGAAGAAAAAGCACGCTTACCATATCTGTCCATCATTCGAGACTCTTTGTTCGATGGATGAACAGATGAGGAAGTCTCTGACAGTTCCTTCTTTGTGGCCGCCGCCACCACCACCATAGCATCTACTGGGACACCCTTGCAGAGAAAATCTTTTTCTGCAGGTGCTGTAATGAATTTGTTTGGCCTCCTCAGAACAGGTTCCATAGACTCCGGAGGACCCACACCTTCTGACGAATTACATTCATCAACTGATCAAAAGGCGGAGTCACCCAAGAGGTGGAGGGGCGAGACCCAAAAGCTTCCAGGTACACAGATTCATCCTCAGAAGGACTGGAGGGCTTCCAGCCACCTCTGCTTAAGAACCTCCAGGATGTCTGCAAAGGTGACATCTTCAGAGTGGGACCATGAGGACCCTTCTGATTCATCCAGATCGGTGTCTGAGGTGATAGACTCATCCGGAGAGTCTATATGCTTCCTCATGCACAATCTCTTCCAAGTGACCTCCTCAAAGGGGTACTCTGGGGAAGTTTCGGAAGAGATAGTCTCGCCCATAGGGGCTTCCTGGGGCTTAGAGTCTTTGTGCTTGGGGGGGGGGGAGCGATGCTGCCGAGATAGACACAAGCACTTCTGGGGGAAAGAGTACTTGAACCCAAGAGTGGAGCAGTCTGAGGGCACAACACTCTTTGCATCAGTTCAAAAGCCCCCTCACCTCCCTCCGAGGAGGTCCCCAGCTCCAAAGAACCGAAAAATTGACCCTGAAGCAGAGCAGTTGGGTCCGAAGCCAATGTAGGAGTAGATCTCAACCTGCTGAAGCCCCGAGAGGTAGAACAGGCTCAGATAGCTGTCTAATCAGACTCCCCCCCCCCGGACCCGATGGGAGAGCATCAGCTCCTAGATGCCTGGAATTCTAATGGAACAGAGGAAGTCGGAGCAGATGTTGGAACAGACTATCCTGTTGGAGGTCTTGGTGCCGATGGTTCCACTGAGATCGGATCCAAGTGCTCCAGCTCCTAACCCCAGGTCGGGTCGGAGGAGGAACCAAAGAGGGAAAAGACGTCTTTGTCGGCTCTGGTTCCTTCTGGGTCGGAGTCGACAGAATTTTAGCCAACGTCTGTGTCTGAAGGAGTCTCTTCACCACTTGCTCCACATCATCGTCCGATAAACCTCTGGAGGATTGGTAGGATATGGATAGAGATCTTGCCCTTTGTAGGATTGGAGATTTTAGAATCGGAGTTACCACCTCCCATACCAGGGACAAGCTCTAAAACTGATAATCGGCTCCAGATGTCGATGAGGGAGACATCAGAACCAAGAGTCCTTGGTTCCGAGCCAGACTGTATTAACATTTTTTTAGGTGGCTCCGAAGATGGAGCCAAGGTTGATGTTATTTTGCCCAACTTCTCCAATTTTGAAAAAGAAAAGGGGATTCATCAGGTTTAAATTTAGTGCTCTTAGCCCCTTCTAGAGCCTCTGTAAAAGAGGTTTTCAGTAGGTCTCTTAAAATCAATTTGTTTCTGCACTCCAGCAACACTCTGGAGCTAAAAGCATGACAAAAGGAGCAGGATTCTTGTAGGTGGAGGGCACCCAAGGCAGTAAACGCAACTGGTGTGCCAGTCTGTCAGGGCCATTTTTTGGCTGCATTGTCACACTTTTTGAAACCTGATGGTTTTGGTTCCTTAGAATCCTTAGACATATTGAAGCTACAAAAAAAAAAAAAAAACTCTAAGTAGCAGCTTAATAAGAGTTTTTCAACACCCAGAAGATAGGACTACCAATACAAAGTTTAACAATATATAATTAAGATCGACAAGCTACAGAGAAAAAAACAATTCTAAGCAGTAACCCGGTAATCAAAAAGGAAACTATACTATTTATATATATTTTTTAATTTATTTATTTTTTATTTATTTATTTTTTTAATAAGGGGAAGAAGTCCTCTAATTTAAACGGATTTCCATTAAAAACAACAAAGGGAGCAGTCCTCTAATTTAAACAGACTCCCCCAACAAATAATGGGAAAGAATAGAAAATGGAAGGGGAATGGCCTTCTAAATTAATTAGGCTGTCGGGAGCCCTCTAACTTAAATGAGCTAACTATTAAGGATACAACAATCTCTCTAGGGACAGGTTTAAATGATAACAACACAACAGGCCTAACAAGACAGCCAAAAAACACAAACAGAAAAAAACAGCCAAGTAGCGGATTAATAACCCTGCTAGGCACTAACTGTAAAACATTATGAAATAATTCTAAAATTGTGGAAAAGGAAGAAATATAAATAAGAAAATTTTCACTTAGCCATGAGCCAGTGTGGAAGTCACCAGATCTCCTTGAGCGCCAAACGAGATCTGGGTAATCTTCCCTGAGCATCATGGGACAAGGTACAGCCATGAGCCAGAGGAAGCTCTCGAATTAGTCTGAGTCGGAACCTACGCTCAGTTCAGAACCCAACCAGCATAGGATGAAGGTGAGATAGGACAACATAACATCTCATGTTTTAGACCATTCTAAATGCAACTTGGGATGCCATCTGGTAGCATAGAGGCTGTGTTTTTGGCCTTGGAGAGAGCATTAATGACTTGCTCTTTGGAGATGCAAGGTGGGGGGAGAGGTAGGGGGAATGATTTGTGGAATATTTGGAGGGGGCAGGGGGGTGAAATTTTCACCAAACATGTCAGCTAATATGTTAGCTATTTTCGCAGAATCAGTGTGTGATGCCATCCACAGCTAGCCCAGCACACGTCTGGGCCTACCCTTTTAGGTTATGGATATAGTTTAAGAATGCCTTATGGTTATCCTTAGCTACAATGGATATAAAAAGTGTACACACCCCTGTTAACATGCCAGGTTTTGTGATATAAAAAATTGAGACCACAATAAATCATTTTAAAACTTTTCCCACCTTTAATGTGACCTATAACCTGTACAATTCAATTGAAAAACAACGAACCAAAGGTAACGTAAATGCTGCAAACTAATCCAATTCACGTAAACCAAGAGAAATACGCCAGGATCAGCGAAGCTATAATACACCCTTTAAACACAACCAGCAGAACGAAAAATGACAAAACATGAAAAAAACTCTGAAAATCCTGAGCAGTTGAATTAAAAACAGTTGCAAAAGTACATAGCGATTAAGCGCTTTCCTCCACTCAATCGTGGACTTCTTCAGAATCGCATACTAACCAAAAATAATACATTTTATAGACTTTTTGGCGCCAACATTTTAACATAAATTTAAAGTGATATTCATTCTATACTTTTCTAAACATCGCTTGACTATCACTTAATGCATATTTCCAGTGAATATCAATGTACAACATATTGCAATACACAATGCCTGAATTAGCACGTAAAAATCAATTTTATGCAGTATAACATCACCTATCTTGGATACTGTATACTGTAGTATACAATTGATAATTAAATTGTAGATATACCTTAAAAATACAATGTATATATTATGATGTGAATAAAACCTATTGTATATAATTACCTTTCCACATGCTATACATCTAATAACACTCTTACATTTATTTAAAAACTTGTAAATCATGTGTAAATTGCATATATTTAAGCCATATGATAAAAGCATAGAAGCAAGAAAAACAATAACATGTACCTAACTATTAAACCAGTAACTGCAAATAGGCAATGTACATATTAGAGAATAATAAATTGTAGTTAATAAATAATGATACTGAGGAGGATGTTGAAAAATAGTATTAAAAAGGTCCTATATCCATTAATTTATAATAAATATAATAAATATGAATAAATATAACGAATATTGAATATAAAAATGTGTAAATAATGCAGAATTACTATAATTAAAAAATGTATATTTATATATAATGTATATATGTTAAAATCTAATTAAAATGCGTTAATAGCAAAATGAGAATATGAATCAATTCAATAACTAGATATGTCATGCCTTGCATCAATAAAATACCCTATGCTAGAAATGGTCTTAATGTTATATATTCATTTATTCCTGGTTTTGTAGAGGCATCAGTTAAAATTTGCCATTTAGCCTCTCTAGCCGCTAAATATGTCTTTGGATTTCCTCCCCTAATATTGTAGTTTACCCTTTCTAAGATAGCAAACTTAAAATGATGTGTGTTGTCAGTCTCTTGGATATGTCGGCTTAAGGCATTTCTACTATCTTTCTTTTTAATAGCATATAAATGTTCATATATTAGTCTTCTAAATTTCCTTTCTGTTTTACCTATGTAAAAACAACTGCATAATTGACATGTGGCTAAATATACAATATTCATAGTATTGCAATTACCATTGGCAAATTTAACTCGTGTTGTTAATATTGTCTAATACCAAATTGTCTTCCTCATTAATGGTTTTGCAATACTGGCAGTTTCCACATTTTCTAGTTCCCTGTTTGTAACCTTTATTAATGTTCAGTCCTGTATTCATTTCCAGAAGGGCCTTCAAGTTCATTCCCATTTTATATACAAAAATAGGTGACTCTCCCAAGGTTTCCATTACATCAGTGCCGTAAAATGAAATGTTCCAATATTTTTTCACCATTTCATTGATATAATTTGCCTGGGGGGTATAATAAATAATACATGCTCTTTTGTAACCTTTATCATCATTTTTTGCCACAGTGTTGTCCATAATCTCACGTCCTAAAACAGGGAAGTACTTAATACCCCATTGTTCAATCACATACATTTTAATTTCAGTAATTATATAATATATTTAGGATGCCCACGGTCTTGGAATAAATTACTAATAAATTCAATTTCCTCAATCATTTCATCGTGCTTTGAAGTCATTCTTGCTGCACGAATACATTGCCCTTTAAAAATGTTTTTCTTCATTTTTAGGGGGTGATAACTTGTATATTCCAAATACGTATTAGAAAATGTATTTTTTCTATATATACGGGAGGAAAAACCTTCATTTGTACTAGAAACATAGGTATCTAAGTATGAAATTCCTTTTCTATTTTGATTATATGTAAACTTTAGGAACGAACTGCTTTTATTCAAATATGCTACAAATTCATCCAATATTGTTTCTTCACCATCCCATAATATAAATATATCATCTAAAAACCTTGTATATAATTTGATGTATTTATAGTATTGGCTTTTGAATACAGTTTCCTTTTCCCAATCCAAAAGGACTAAATTGGCAAATATAGGGGCACAGGATGCCCCCATGGCTACTCCTCTGGTCTGTCTATAAAATTCACCTTCATAATAAATGTAATTATGGTCCAGAATGATGCTCATCAATTCCATAATTACCTTTGTTTTCTCCCAATCCAATGTGGAATACTCATATATACTATTACTAAAACTTTGTAATCCCTCTTCCTTTGGGATACAGGAAAATAGATCTACTACGTCAATAGTCACATAAATTATATCCTTCTTCCAAATATCATTTGTCAGTGATCCCAAAAACATCCAATAATCCTTAATTAGATGGGGGACCCTGGCATATATATGTTTTAACCATTTATCAATAAGTTGTCCCATGGGGAAGGTCTTGGATCGACTGCCTGATATGATATGTTTGAAGGGTGGGTCAAGTGCATTTTTGTGTACTTTTGGCACTCCTACTATAGTTGCCATTACTGGATGATCCACTTTCAAAACATTGTACAATTCCACATCAATTCTATCGTCAATCAACATCTCTTCAAGAAACATATTTATACGTCTGTATCCAATATTGATCTGATTCAAAGAAATATTATCATAATTCCCAGAATCTATCAGGATATTGAACATTTTGTTGGCATATACATTGTAGTCATATAATACAATTCCCCCACCCTTATCAGGCTTCATTACTCTTACTGTCCTATCATTCGTAAGTTTGTGTAGTAATGAAGTCTCCTCTTCATTCAAATTACTATGTTTTTTGTCACCTTTAGTAGTATTTTTTAACTGATATATGTCTCATCAGTTTCTCAAAAAGGGAGACTTGTGGGTGTGAGGGTGGTATGAAAGTGCTCTTTTTCTTTAAGTCGCCACTTTCGTTACTTCCTTAAAATGTAAAGCTAAATTCAATTTCCTAGTATATCTTTTAATGTCAATAACACTGTCAATAACCCTGAAGTTCTCATAAGGCACATATTTCAAGCCTTTAGAAAAGAGGGAAAAATATTCCTTTCCAATTGTTAAGTCTGTGTAATTAAAAATATTGAATCCTTTATATTGCCACATAACTTGTTTGTTATTTGTTTCTTCCTCATAATTTAAATAATTCTGTTCATAACCTCGTGGTTAGTACAAATATCAAATTCACTTCCTACCTCCTTCGTTGTCTCCAGTTCTGGTTGTTCCAGTACTTCTGTGTCCCTCTTCTCCCATTCCCTTTCCATTTCCAATTTCTCTCCGGATTCTCGTTTAGATCCTGACCGTAGCCCCACTGAAAATCCCGTTTAGTATAATTATTGGATTCCCCATAAAAGTTGTTGTTAATATTATTTCGATCATAAGATCTGATATTTATGACTTTTATATTGGTAGTCTATATTCCACTCATACACATTCCCTTCCTTATATTCTCTTATATCCCTCTCTAGTTTTTTAACTTTTCTTTCCATAATATTGTTAGCTTTTTTATCCGCTTCGTTAAACTGTTTGTGATACAAGTTCTCCCTTTGATCAAAAACCAAATCTTCTGTAATATTTTTGTTCAATAACTCTGCCATTTCTATGTATTTGCATAACTTCTCATCATTCTTTTTCACCAATAGCCTCATAAAATCAATACCAAATCTATTTAACAATTCCTCAAATTCCTTACAGTTACTATCATTTAGTTCTATACCCATAGGTCTCTTAAAAAATCTTAGTCCCTTGGGGACAACATTCATTGTAATGCATTTATTCAAATAGGCATTATCTATTTTAATGCCTCTAATAATGCCTATATATTTACCCAAAACATAAATATTTTGCTTTAAAGTTCCTTGTTTTTGTTCACTATACATTTTTCTTGAAAATTCACTTTTCTTATCACCATCAAAACATACATCCACCGCCAAAAAGTCTTCCAATTGTCCTCTAATACCATCATTACACATGTTTTTGGTATTAATGTTAGACACCAAGCTCGTAGCTCTAGGGCTTGAGCTTTGTTGTTTATTTTTGTTATTAAAAATATCCTTATTCGGACTGCCTAAGATGGCAGAAGAAAATGTTTTGCCTGCCATCACATGCTTAGGCTTAGTTCCTGTACGTTTAGATTCATCAACTGCATTGTCAAAATTGTATAAAGAGAAATCAAATGTAAAGTCTCTCTCAATTAACTTACTATTTTCTTGTGTCTTATTACGCAAATCAATGTCCATGCTTTTTTGCTTGGTAGAACACACTGAATGCTGCGCATTCGGTATCACAAAATCAGCTTCACTAGAACTAGAAAGTTCACTTGTTCGTTGAATGTTATTTAAGCCAATGTGTTGGGGTTCCAATTGAGTCAAACTCAAGTAACCATGTTACTTCACCTTTCAATGAAGATACCTCAGTCCGCAGCTCACTAATTTCATCCCTGCTGTCCCTGCTATCTGGCGTACGCTTCCCGGTGGCCATTTCCCCTTGGATATCCATAACAACGAACCAAAGGTAACGTAAATGCTGCAAACTAATCCAATTCACGTAAACCAAGAGAAATACGCCAGGACCAGCGAAGCTATAATATACCCTTTAATTAAACACAAACAGCAGAACGAAAAATGACAAAACATGAAAAAAACTCCGAAAATCCTGAGCAGTTGAATTAAAAACAGTTGCAGAAGCGCATAGCGATTAAGCGCTTTCCTCCACTCAATCGTGGACTTCTTCAGAATCGCATACTAACCAAAAATAATACATTTTATAGACTTTTTGGCACCAACATTAACATAAATTTAAAGTGATATTCATTCTATACTTTTCTAAACATCGCTTGACTATCACTTAATGCATATTTCCAGTGAATATTGATCAATTGAAAAAACAAACAAATCTGTTAGAAAAAAATATAAAAAATAAAAAATGTACAATAAGTTGGTTGGATAAGTGCGCACACCTTTAAACTAATACTTTGCTTGAAGCACCTTTTGATTTAAATTACAGCATTCAGTCTTCTTGGGTAGGAGTCTATCAGCATGGCACATCTTGACTTGGCAATATTTGCCCACTCTTCCTTGCAAAAGCACTCCAAATCTCTCAGAATGCGAGGGCATCTCTTGTGCACAGCCCTCTTCAGGTCACCCCTACAGATTTTCTATTGGATTTCGGTCTGGGCTCTGGCCATTCCAATACTTTAATTTTCTTCTGGTGAAGCCATTTTTTTTGTTGATTTTGAATTATGCTTGGGGTCATTGTCATGCTGAAAGGAGAAATTCTTCATCTTCAGCATTCTAGCAGACACCTGAAGGTTTTGCGCTACAAGTGACTGGTATTTGGAACTGTTCATAATTCCCTCCACCTTGACTAAAGCCCCAGTTCCTGCTGAAGAAAAGCAACCCCAAAGCATGACACTGCTACCACCATGCTTCACAGTGGGGATGATGTTCTTTTGGTGATGCAAAGTGTTGTTTTTGTGCCAAACGTACCTTTTGGAATTGTGGCCAAAAAGTTCAACCTTGGTCTCATCAGACCACAACACATTTTTCAACATGCTTTTAGGAGTCCTGATGTATTGTTTTGCAAATTTTAGCCAGGCCTGGATATTTTTCTCTGTAAGAAAAGGCTTCAGTCTTGCAACCCTACCCCATAATCCAAACATATGGAGAACACGGGAGATTGTTGTCGCATGTAGTGCACAACCAGTACATGCCAGAAATTCCTGCAGCTCCTTCAGCGTTGCTATAGGTTTCTTGGCAGACTCCCTGACCAGTTTTCATCTTGTCTTTTAATTAATTTTGGAGGGACATCCAGTTCTTTGCAACGTCACTGCTGTCCCAGATTTTCTCCACTTTTTGATGACAGTCTTCATTGTGTTCAATGGTATATCCAATGATGTGGACATTTTTGTACCCTTCTCCTGAATGACACCTTTCAACATACTTTGTAAGCTCTCTGCAAACCACAGATCTTGCTGTAGCAGGCATCTGAGTAAATGTAAGAAAAATCCTACTAGGACAGCTGAACTTTATTTGGGGTTAATCAGAGTTTCTTTAATTCAAGAAGCCTGAATGCTGTAATTAAATCAAAAGGTGCTTCAACAAAGTATTAGTTTAAGGGTGTGCACACTTATGCAACCAGCTTATTGTACTTTAATTTTTTTTATATTTTTCCCCTAACAGATTTGTTTTTAATTGAATTGTACAGGTTACAGGTCACATTAAAGGTGGGAAAATTTTTGAAATTATTTATTGTGGTCTCATAATATCACAAAAAAACTGGCATTTTAACAGATGTGTGTACACTTTTTATATCCACTGTATGGTTGCTAAATTTTTTTCGAAGTTGCCCTTAAGAGGATTTTACAAGTTGTCTTGTTTGTTTATTCAAGGAGAGGATGGTGTTCTTCCAGTGCTGGGACCTCACTTTTTTTATTCTTAGCAACTTCATCCTCTTGTTGTAGAATTTAGTAATGCTAGGATGTCCACCAGGGAAGCTTTTATTTTTTTAAAGATCTTGTTTTGATCTTCTGCGGTACAGCTGTGTCAACACACTTATGTAAGTGTTTGTACAGGGCATTTGTATATACCTTAGTATAGTTGTCAATGCCATCTGTGAGAACAGGAGCTTGGAAATTATTTATGCCATCCCTTAGGAGGGTAAAATTAGCTTTGGTGAATTTTTTTAGCTTGATTTCACCTAATAGGGGTTCAGGTGTTATAACTACTTTAAATGTGACTGGTTTGTAATCAGATTTAACCAGTGTGGATCCTACACATGTGGTGGTGCAATGGTCATCCATGTTGCTGAGGACCAGGTTGAGAATATTTGAACTCCTTGTGGGATTCCATACCATTTGTTCTAGGGCATTAGTGTTAGCAAAGTCCAGGATCCCTTGTGTGAGCATGTTGGTATTCATAGGTTTCCCATTCAATGGAGGGATAGTTAAATCGCCCATGACTAGAGTTTGGTTGTAAAATAAGCAGCATGGGTATCTTGGTTCACTGAAGAGGGCCTAGAGTTTGGTTGTAAAATAAGCAGCATGGGTATCTTGGTTCACTGAAGAGGGCCTATAGCTAATGATGACTTGAAGGGGGGGGGGGTCTTACACACAGCTAGTTGAACTTGTAATTCTGTGGAGTTTTCCTGTCTAACCAGTTTAGAGATCTTTTTATCTTTGATGAAGATAGATACTCCCCCTCTGGTTCTCACATGTTAATTTTGTGGTCTGAAAGTGTGGAAGGCATTGCAGCCTTGCAAGGCTGGGGTACTCTTTGTGGCCTTGAACCAAGCTTCTGTGATTGCACAGACATCAACATCTTCCAGGGACAGGAGTACTTCCAGAAAGTGCAGTTTGTGATTTAAACTCCTAGCTTTTAGCTGAATAACCTTTCATTTGTGAGGGATACTTTCACATTGGAAATTTTGTTCTTGAGGGCTTGCCTACAAAAGGCATTATGGGGAGGCCAGTGCCTTAGTCAGTAACCGAATGCTTAGAGGTGACAGGTAAAGACCATCTCTGGAAAAGCAGTGGGATCTATCTACCATGTCATCCAAGGCCAAGAGGAACTGGAACCCCTCAGAATGACACCAGAAACTAAGCCAATTGTTGAAGTCAATCATGTTTTATTTAAATTGTGGCATCATCCTAGGTGAGGTTAGAATGCTGCTCATGGATAGGGACATACCTACCTGGGACACAAGTTCATAGAGCTCAATCATGTCTCTTTTCACATAGTCCAGTGAGGTATGTCTCAAGTCATTCACACAAACATGAACTTTGTCGGAGTCATAACAGTACTTGTTGTTGACAGACTTGAGTGCATGTGTGATCTGATGGATCCGGTCACCTGATAAACAGCTAACTGTAACTTTCTCCTTGTCCAGCCTGTTGAGTGGGACATGCGTGTGTCTCACAATGGAGTCACTTATAACTAAAACATTTGGTTTAGATGTGCTTTGCCTTAAGGGCTTATTTGTTGAGACACTGGACTGGTGCTTACGTTTTTGTGTGTATTGAGTGCTGTATTAGGTGTAACATGTTTGTGTTTGCAAGTTCTCTGGTGTTTAGTTAGGTTCTGGTGAGTACCTCTGCGTATGATGGTTTGTGTGTTCAGTGCATAGCTTGCACAGGAGATGTAGTATGTGAGGCGACAATCTGTTCAGTGTTACTGTTCTGTGCACAAGAGAGCAAGGATTCCAGATTCTTAGTGTAGATGCATCTCTCACAAAATGTACTTGGGTGATTTAGAAGTATAGGGGGTTGTCAATGTACATGAGGCAGTAGCTACACTGCCTCAGGATAGTCATGTCAATCAGACTGGTAGGAGAAATGTAGAGAAACTGATCATCCACAATGCTCGGTTAAATCCTGTTTTCATAGTGGGGAGTGAAAATGGAGGGTTGTGGTATAACCGGGTGCTGTAAATGGGGTGCTCTATAAAGGGTCTATACTAGTAGGGGTTCTCTATTGTAGATTTGGTGGTTTTAGGACTGTTTAAGGGGCAAAAGTGCAGCTGAGGTGCTCTCTGAGCAATTGAGCACAATTTAAGGACTTCTTAGCCAGATAACAGGCAGCTACTAAGGGAAAGTTTATCTACTGGAAGTTTTTGCGTCTATAACCACCAATGGATATCCCTACCGAGCGGTAGTGTGCGATAGTGCATGGAGGTACACTGGTACACTACACATAAACATTTGAATATGGCAGAATAGTGGCTTGTCACCTAACTCTGTTGAACTGTGTTAAAACAAACGCAAACCTGTGCAAACAAGGGGCTTATGTAGCAACTGTGAGCAAACTGTGCCTCTAGAAAGCTTCTAGAGTCCACACCTTTCCAATATGGCATCAAATAAGACAAGGCCCATGGGGAGTGTGTCTTAACACTTCCTAGAACTGGTTAATCATGGTGAGTATAACAAAAGGCAATAGCCGAGGACAACCAACTGGAAATATTCTGTTTGACTCTGGTAGTCCTTTATCAGTCTTAACATAAAAAATAAATATCTAACTGGCTTTTCTAAAGGACTTGGTTCTATCAAGATAATGCCCAAGCAGTATATACGTGTCATGAGTATGTGGAATTCTTTTCTCCATGGTTCTGAGGATTAAGATAGAACACTGGGATACCGATGGCCTGATTCAATAAAATTCTTAAACAACCCTGGATCTGAATGGGAGAATGTGTTCTTTCTGATGCCCTATCCCAAAAGCAAACCAGATGGGGTTTAACCACCAAGACAGCTTAGAAATCAGATATCACAGATGTCAAAGCAAACAGAACAATCTTATATGTAATGAACCTTAAATCTGCCTGATATGCAAGTTTAAATGGAGACAGGGTTAACTTTTCCAGCAGAAAGTGAAGATTCCAAGAAAATGCAACCAGTTTGTAAGGTGATATCAGGTGAAACATTATCAGGAACTGTTTTACTTGGAAAACACTGAAGAAAGAGTATCCATGGGAAGACAATGATATGGTTGCAAGAAGTACATTAACAGTAGGCCAGAGGCGGGTAAAACACACATTTCAGCACCAGTGGTACATTCCTAGACAGCACACTGGTTACTATTTACCAATTAGAAAACTCTTCAACATCTCAAAATAAGATTTTCTAGTAGCAGGGTTTCTTGCCTCCTTTTGTACTTGCTGCACATCCTCAACAAAAAATAAATGCCTAAAAGGTATGAGAATCCAGGTAGAAATTTTAAAGAAGCCATAGATCAGGATGTGTCAAACTACCTCTGTCTTGTGCGAGAACATCCAGATAGTGGGAAACTTGTGGTAATTGTCCATGCCCAAATCCATAAAGGGAGAACCAAAAGTGCCTAGGCCACAAAGGATTCACCACATATATTCTTTACATAATTCCTCTGAACATTTAGAATTATCCTGGGTATCAGTGAAATAAGGCTTTGCACTGCTCTTCCAGGAAACTGTGAGGCGCCATTGTCTACATAGTGAATTGGAGGTAAAGAGAGAGAGATTTTTAAATGCTTTTATTGTTAATCTCTATTACTCCAGTTCCCTAATACAAAGGTTCAATTTGTTATCTGAAAAAAACTGCAAATACAATAAAACTCAATGGATAGAACTGGTGGTGCAGTCCCTGAAGTCCAGGGGAGCTCTTCTTTTGTGCCAACAATATTTTTGTATAAAATCCACTGACCAATGAAAAAACAGGAGTGGTTCCATGACTACTAGGTTGAATAAAGGTGAAGAACCTGAGGAATAACTCTTCAAACAGAACTTGAAGCAGGAGCTCTAAATACATACTCTGTATAATTTCCCAAAACCTTAAGGCTTGTACAAACATTTGTAATAAGTTAAACTTGTCCTCAAACCTTCCCACGAACAAACAAAGATATGGCAAGAAAGAAACAGGAGTGGGATACATATCTATTTTACAGGAAATTGACTATCTATATCTATATATCTATCTATATATCTCTATACATACACACATATATATATATATATATATATATATATATATATATATATATATAGATATACATACATATATATATATATATATATACATACATATATAAATATATAGATATACATACATATATATATATATATATATATATATATATATATATATATATACATACATACATACATATATATATATATATATATATATATATATATATATATATATATATATATATATATATATACACACATACATACATACATACACACGTCAATCTATATTAATATAGCCATGATCAAAGAAGTGGGTTCAGATATTCATGGGATACAAAGCCCCATCTCTAACCAAGTCAGACATTTCAGAGCGATTTTTATCAAGACATTAAACAGACCTGTCAAATAGGTTTTGAAAATTATGAACCACAAATGATTGTAGGTAACAGTTATTTAAGTAAAGTAGAAAAACGTGCTTACAGATACTAGGTTTTCAAACAAAAATGTTAACCTTATTTTAACTAGAAATGGGAATCTCAGCCCTCATCAGAAGGCTCTTCCCCCATAAACAGTGACATTGTCTAGAAAAATTCCATTGTCTGGGTCCAGGCAGAGGAGAACCATCTTTCTGGGACACTAACAAAAAGGATGTGACTAACCGTTAGTCCAAAATGGCTGGCAGGACTACACCAAAGGAAACTGGAAAGATAAACGAGAGGTCTGAGGAACAACAAACTGCAGTCTCACCCCACTCTTGGCTGAGGTCCTGACTGTGCCTGCATTGAAAGGAAGGGCAGAAAATAAGATATTTTCTTTCCAGGAACTGGAAATTAGACCAGGAGGAGCATGGAAAATATCCCAGAGCAACAAAGGAGAATACATTAGATGTTAAGAACTTTGTTACAAGCCGATCTCAAGGCAAGTTCTCCAAAGTTTACATTAACAGCATACTTATACTTACACCTAAAGACAAGTCACTGACACTGCATTATGCAAGCAGTACACTAAGATCCTGTCAGGAAAAACTGTTTAAAGTGACATTAGTAAGACTTGCATAAATGGGAGACAAGTTGTTTCTGAATAAGTATTACAAGTATGTGTCCTGTAATGCATTAACACTACACAAAAATCCTATCAGAAAGATTTAATAAATAAAATTAGTCTGACAGAAAGCAGGGCAGTTAATTTATCGCTACATGGACACAAGCAATGCATGTACTGTAAATGCTTAAGCACTACACTAAAATCCTGTCAGAGTCCCATTCAAGTTAAAATGGTCTGACATCAACAATGGTTAGCAAGTTGCCCCAGATACATGCAAGCAGCATAGTCACTGTAATGCACAAGTACTACACTAAATTCCTATCAGTGTCCCATGACATAAAATTAGTCAGACATCAAAAATGGCAGTAAGTTGTCCCTGCATACATACCAGTAGTATAAGTTTCATGGTACACAAGCACTACAGTAAAATCCTGTCAGAAAGCATTATTAATTGAAGCTAGTCTAACAGAATAAACTGCACATAAATTGTTAGTGTACGGACACAAATTCTGCATGCCTAGTAAATGTAAAAGCAGTACACTAGGAAGAAGATCACAATTTCATGCCTTAATCCTGGCATGGATCCAGACAGTGAACAGCTACACAATGCCTTTCTCCAGCTGGTCTTAAAGGTAAAGAATACATTGGAGAATAAAGAACATTGGGTCTAGTGAGAAGTAAAGTCTTACTACTCTCTTCTCCTTCAAATATTCAAATCCATATTATTGGTAAACACTTCTTTTGCCTGACATCCCCCCTAGGCCAGTAATCAAGGTGCCTGAATCCTCATCACTGACAGTGGAGAGGATGTCCACTTGCAATACAAATGGATACACTCAGTAATTCCAGATGCAGACCTCTCTGCATCAAGCACAATTTCCCTTAAGAACACACAGGGAACACAGTCAGCCCTGGGCCTGGACTTCTTTATATCCGTCTCCCTCCAAGGCCCCAATAAGGCTATCCACTAACGCAGCTATAGGGTTAAGTCATCAGCTGAGTGTATAAGTAAAGTCCTCCAGGACCTTTTCTGTGAAGCAAATGCTTTGTATCGCTGATCCAAGTAGATGACACACACGCACTGTGAGATTTGATATGCACACACACCTGGGACAGGCTGGTAAAGATTTACTAGCTATGCCACCTTCTACCCAGACACTTCAGGGCCAGCTACTCCAAGGCTCTTAAAAGGGTACCCAATTATACTGACAGAAATTAATATGAACACAAATGGTTGTGTTTGATCAATGTAGTAAAGCTTTCAGGAGTAAGCAGAGCTGTCACTAAATATATAAAAGTACTCTCAAGAGATTATTCTCTAAAGGACCAGCCACAATGAAAAGTTTAAATATATTTAATGATAAATAATGAAGGAACATGAAAATACAAAATATCTGTTTAGAGTAAACAGAAGAGTTTCAACACAGAAAAAATAATAACAGCTGAAAAAATTCACACAGTTACAGAAAAACAATACTTAACTATTCTCACTATATTTTCCTGACTATCTACAGAACTACTGTTCTTACTTACTTAATAGAGCAAGGTAATATAACGTAGGTGAGGGATCCTTCTATGTCAGGTTCCAAGAAACAGACTGCCCTGAGACTTCTGTCTCACCTAATATTAAAACATTATTTCTGTATGGAATGACATCACATACATCTGGTTATCTGACTTCTGGTTCCCATGCAACCCCCACTGCTAGAGACTGCCAAGACTTAGTAGCTACATGTCAATAATACACACAAGAGCATTGCTCAGATCTGCTGCAGCTTCTAGAAGTCATAAAACAAACTTCTACTCCTCTTACACAGATTAACAAACCATGCTACTTACAGACATTGAATACCTGGCTTCATTCAAAACTGTTAGACAACATCTTTATGGCTTAGGCTCAGTAAATTAATTTCTTATTATTTTCCAAAGTTAGCGGGAGCTGAGCTTAACCTCTTCTCTTCCAGTATCCTCTGTTAACATACATATATATATATATATATATATATATATATATATATATATATATATATATATAAAATAATATTTATTATTTATTTATTTCCAGTTTGATGACCGGGGAGGTCCACTGGGCTCAAAGAGCCTGTTTTTAGTGGAGGCCTGGGGAGAAAAGCTCCATAGTACAAAGTAAAAGCTACATACAAAAAATACAATACATAGTTGCAAAAGGTACAGTAAATAACTTGTAGGTGTTAAAATAGCAAATTAAGCAAAGTTGAACTGCAACATATATAAAATATATAATACATATTTACATGTTTATAGGTGTGTGTGTATGTATGTATATATATATATATATATATATATATATATATATATATATATATATATATATAAAATAATATTTATTATTTATTTATTTCCAGTTTGATGACCGGGGAGGTCCACTGGGCTCAAAGAGCCTGTTTTTAGTGGAGGCCTGGGGAGAAAAGCTCCATAGTACAAAGTAAAAGCTACATACAAAAAATACAATACATAGTTGCAAAAGGTACAGTAAATAACTTGTAGGTGTTAAAATAGCAAATTAAGCAAAGTTGAACTGCAACATATATAAAATATATAATACATATTTACATGTTTATAGGTGTGTGTGTGTGTATATATATATATATATATATATATATATATATATATATATACACATACATACATATATACATACATACATACACACACACACATACATACACACACATTATATATATATATATATATATATAAATAAATAATATTATATATAGATAAAAATAAATTATATATATATATATATATATATATATATATATATATATATATATATATATATATATATATATATATATATTTAATTCAATTACAATACAGTCAGGACCCACTGTTGGTACATTTTTAACACAAGCAACTTTACAAATCTGTTTTCAATACAGGCATCTGTACAAATCCGTTTGATATTCAAATAACAATTCTTTACTAAATTCCAGCTAGCTGTGCTGGCATATGTTACACATCCACCACCCTCTTCTCTTGACATAGCTGACAATATCTCACATCGCCACATCTCTCCCACGTTTAAAAATTCAAGCTAACTTTTCAAGTGACCCTTGAGAAACGTTGCTTGAGAGGAATAAGCATGTCTGGGAATACAGTAACCCATACCATGCATTGAAAGTCCATTTGTATTGGTATTGCTAACCCCACTACGGTGTTTCACTGTCATATCATATGCCTGTAACCCTAGGCTCTACCTTAGTAACTTGGCATTGTGCTGGCTGGCTCAATGTAGCCATGTTAAGGGATTGTGGTCTGTAACTACAGTGAATTTCCTTCCATACAGACAGGGTTGAAGTTTTTGCAGTGCCCATACTATGGTTAGACATTCTTTTTCTACTGCTGCATAACATTTCTCCCTAGGTAGGGAGTCTACAGCTGAGATAGATCACTGGCTGCTCCCCTGAGGAAACCAAGCTGAGTAAAGTTCCCCATCCCATGGTTCATAGCATCCACCTGCACAACAAATTCTTTGCTGTAATATGGACTGGCTAACACAGGGGGGTCCTCCCAAAACCTCTTTAAACTTTTGGAATGTGAAATTATGTACCTACCATAACGTTCCATGTTAGTTGTCTTCTCTCGCCTTCTTTCTTGCTTGATGGGTTCGGAGCCGATCCTCGGCTCCGACTCGGCACTTACTAAGCTCGAGAGTCACTTTTACCAGCTCGAGGCAGCCCCATATCCCATGATGCAAGGCGGTAAGTACCCAGATCTCGTTTGATGACAAAAGGCAATAGCACCTAGCATAAACACTTCCCAAAGGAAGAAGGAAGAAAGAAAAATTTGCAGGATGGAAGAAGGACCAGCCCTATATGGTCTTCAGCATCATAACTCCTTGTAGAGAAAGGTCTGTCCAGGCCTGGGGGAAGGAGGGAGGGTCGCAAGAAAGAAGGCGAGAGAAGACAACTAACATGGAACGTTATGGTAGGTACATAACTTCTCAATGTTAAGTTGTCAATCTCGCCTTCATTCTTGCTTGATGGGACCGCGTCCCTAGCACCTCTATCCTGGGTGGCTCAATGGAACAGACTCGAGGACTGTAGAGCCAAAACTGGCTCTGTCCCTGGAGGCCAAGTCCAATTTGTAATGGGAAATAAAAGTATGAGGAGTGGACCAAGTGGCCGCTGCACAAATAGTGTCTAAAGGAAGTCTAGCTTGAAAGGCTGTAGAAGTAGCTAAGCTTCTGGTTGAATGTGCTTTAGGTTTTGAGCACAGCTGTTTTCCCCTGAGCTGATAAATTTCAGAGATGACAGAAGAAGGCCATCTAGATAAGGTCACTTTTGAGACAGGAAGGCCTTTCTTGTTATCAGCATAGGAAACAAAGAGTTGATCGGATTTCCTAAATTGTTTAGTTCTGTCCAAATAATATCTGAGTTGTCGGTGGACATCAAGATAATGTAGTTTTGTTCCGATCTGTTAGAATAGTTTGGAAAAATACAGGAGATCAATGGATTGATTTAAATTAGTCTTTGAGGCGACCTTAGGCAAAAAGGGCGGATTAGTTCTCAATGATACTCTGTCTTTGTGAAAGACCAAATAGGGGGGGCTAACAGATAGAGCATGAAGTTCAGACACCCTCCTGGCCGATGTAATAGCTACCAGGAATAAGGTTTTCCATGAAAGAAATTTCAGGGAGCAAGAAACAGCTGGCTCGAAGGGGAAGAATCAAGGATGTCAGCACTAAATTTAGATCCCATTGAGGAGGAGGACTCCTGACTGGAGGCTTCAGGAGGAAAATTCCTTTCAAGAAGGCTCAACAAAGCCTGTGGGACATAATATTGTGATCTGCGAACCCGACATGAAAGTTCGAGATAGCAGCCAATTGAACTCTAACTGTGGAAGAAGAGGAGCCTGCATGAAAAATCTCTGCTAAGAAATCCAAAACTGCCTGAACTGGAGCAGTGAAGGGATCAATATTCTTGGCTTTAGCCCAATAAGAGAAACGCTTCCATTTGCTTGTATAAATCCTCCTGGTAGAGGATTTTAAGGAAGCTACTATAATGTCTCTAACAGAGTTAGAGATCAAAGGAAGCCTGGCTAAGGAAGGAAGTGGAGCAACCATGCTGTGAGGTTGAGAGAAGGGATAGACCGGTGCAGCTGACCGGATTGGTGAATCAGAAGATCTGGCACTGGGTCCAGATGCCACGGCTGCACCAAAAGGTGACGAAGGAGGAACGGAAACCAAATTTGTCGAGGCCAATAAGGAGCAATGAGAATCATTTTGGCTCTCAAAACGGTTGCTTTCTGGATAACTTGGGGGATCAGAGGAAAAGGAGGAAAGGCATAAAGAAGTCCCTGGGGCCAATCCTGGGTCAGAGCGTCTCTGGGGGGATGGCCTGGCAGAGGGAAGAGAGAGAAGAAGTCTGGGCATTTGCTGTTTTGGGGAGTAGCAAAAAGATCGCAACATGGGCGACCCCATTCCAGAAAAATCTCTTCCACTATAGACTGCTTGAGAGACCACTCGTGAGGCACGAGAATAGCTCTGCTCAATCTGTCCGCTAAAATGTTGGTTTTCCCAGGGATATGCGTTGCTGCCAGAAACCGATGAGAGGAGATCGCCCATTGCCAAAGTCTGAGGGCTTCTCGACACAAGGGGTAGGACTTGGTTCCGCCCTGTTTGTTGATATACCAAACTACAGACATGTTGTCTGTGTGGACTGCAATTGTCCCTACGGGAAGAAAGTCGTTGAGGGCTTGCAACGTTAAAAGCACTGCTCTCATCTCTAGGACATTTATGTGCAGGTGGTATTCGAACGGTTGCCACGTCCCATGAACCATCCTGCCCTGATAATGACCCCCCCCACCCGATCAGGAGGCATCCGTGGTGACAGTGGCTACCGGGATGGGGTACAAAGTGTCTGCCTTGGTGAATCTGGGGAGAAGTGATCCACCAAGCAAGATGATTCTTGCAAATCTGTGTCACCAGTATTTGGTGACGCATTGGAAGTTGTTGGTAAGACCACTGAGTGAACAACATCCACTGAAGAAGGCGCATGTAGAAGCGAGCCAGGGGAAGAAGAGTAATGGCCGCAGCCATGAGGCCTAATACCTTTAGAACCATTCTGGCCTGTACTTTCTTGTTGGCTAGAATGATCCTGACATGACTTTGAATGTCTGAAACTCTTTGATCTGTAAGGGTAGCTGACATCCGAACAGTGTTTAAGTTTGCGCCTATGAAAGTAACAGACTGGCAGGGCAACAAGGATGACTTTTCGAAGTTGATCGAGATGCCCAAATGAGAACAAAGATTTATTGTGTAATTCCTGGCTTGAATACGCTGATGCCTGGTGATGGCTGAAAGGAGCCAGTCGTCGAGATACGGAAACACCTGGAATCCTTGACGTCTCAGGTGAGCCGTGACCACTGCCATGCATTTGGTGAACACTCTGGGGGCTGTAGTGAGACCAAAGGGCAGGGCTCTGAACTGGAAATGACTGGACCCCAGCCGAAAGCGGAGAAATCTCCTGGAGTGTCTGTGAATTCTTATGTGATAGTACGCATCCTGAAGATCTATTGAGCACATCCAGTTGTCCTTCTGTAAGAAGGGCAGTATTGACTGAAGAGTGACCATTCAGAATCTTGTCTTCCTCACAGACTTGTTGAGTCTGCTGAGATTTTATTTATTTATTTTTTTTATTTATCATTTGTTGACCGGGAATGTCCGACTAGGTTCCACAGAGCCTGTTTTCAGCGGAGGCCCGGGGAGAAATGCTCCAGATGCATGTCTTTGGAATGTGGGAGGAAACCGGAGTACCCGGAGGAAACCCACGCGAACACAGGGAGAACATGCAAACTCCACACAGAAGGCACCCCAGCCGAGAATCAAACTGGAGAACCTCTTGCTGTGAGGCGACAACGTTAACCGCTGCACCACTGTGCCGATCCAATATTGGTCTCCAGTCTCCCGTCTTTTTGGGGACCAAAAAGAACCTTGAGTAGATTCCGGGCTCTGAATGATCTGTTGTAACTGGCTGAATGGCTCTTTTTTGCAGTAGTTTTAAGCTTCTAACTCTGCAATTTCCCTTAGACCGGGTGGTACATCTGGAAGGGAATTTGAGGGATAGAAAGGACTTTCCTCGAAAGGAATTTTGTAACCCTCGGATATGATCGACTGTACCCATCTGTCTTGAGTGAGGGAACGCCAGGCTTCTGGGTACAGCGATAGTCTTCCCCCGACTGCCTCCAAGGCGGGACAGCCGGGCAATATCTCAGGGATGTTGAAAGGGCTTGTCAGAGAGAGACTCTCTGTTTCCCTGGTTTTGTGGACCCCCTCTGCCTCTAGAGCGGCGTCTGCTGTTGTTACCTCCTCTGCCTCTATGGGTAAACTGACCACGTGAATCCGGCGTGACTCCTTGGGATTTGCGGAACCACATTTTGCCACCCTTCTGTCCTTTGGGGTAAGGTCTAGAAGGGGTGGAAAAACGGACCCCTACGGCAGAAAGAGTTTTGCCGTCCTGCTCACACCTGGTCAACGTTTCCTTCACTTGAGGGCCAAACAAAGCTGAACCATCAAAGGGAGAGTTTGTGAAGGATGCCTTAAAGGGATCTGCAAAATTACAGAGCCGCATCCAGGCTTGGCGTCTAAGAGCCACACCTGTACCTGCGGCTCTACTCGCTCCATCAGCAGCATATGATATCAGCCGCATGGAGGAGTTAGCAATGGAGTTAAGGGTTCCTAGCTGCGAAACAATTTTTTCTTGAGCCCCTGCAGCTGTAGGATCCTGTACTACTTCACCTAGCTCCTTAAGGATATCCCTCTGGAGTCTGGTGAAGTGACATAGGTAGTTCAGCGAACGTATAGCAAAGGTCGCTGAAGAAAACATCCGCTTACCATATCTATCCATGGTCCTAGAGTCCTTATTAGGAGGATGGACAGGTACGGAAGGATCTGCAAGTTCCTTCTTAGTGGCAGCCGCCACCACCATGGCATCAGCGGGGACACCTTTTGTGAGGAATTGCTTGTCCGACAGGGCAGTAATAAATTTAGAAGGCCTCCTAGGGACTGGCTCTACAGAGTCAGGAGCAGCCCACGCCTTCGAGCAATAACCTGCATAAGGGGTCGAAGGCGGAGACACCCAGGAGGTGGAGGGCCGAGATCCAAACGCCTCCAAGTATACTGACTCATCCTCAGAGGGATTGTTGGTGGGCCAGTTCCCCTCTGTCTAAGGAGTTCTAGGATGTCTGAGAAGGAGACATCCTCAGAGGGGGATCTTGGGGATCCCTCTGACTCATCTAAGTCAGTATCCGAAGTGATAGACTCGGGAGTCTCGTGTTTCCTCTTACAAGTCCTCTTCCGCGGAGGATCACCCGACAAATCAGGAGAATCCTCGGAAGAGGGGGATATTCCCAGTGGGGAAACCTGAGGCGGAGGATCTCTGGGTCCGGGAGCAAGAGAAGTGGCAGAGATGTCAACAGGCACTATAGAGGGAGGAGCTAAGGGAACAGACTGCTGGCTGAGTCCAGTGGCCAGCACACTCTTCATCACCTCGAAGGCTCCCCTCCCAGGGAGGTCCGAGAGAACCCGCTGCAAAGAGCTAGGAACTCCAGGACCCACCGAAAAGGAAGGCTCCGAGGCAGATGTCGGAGCCGAGCTCACCAAGGCCGAGGCTCCAAGGGAAGAGCGGGTCGGACAAGGGTCCGATGCCACTCACCCCTCGGAGGAGACCAGGAAGCCCGGCCACCGAATCCCTCTAAGGAAGGTCTCGAAGAGGAGATAAGAGTAGAGGCTGAAGGAGCAGAAGGGGGTATCTGTCCCTCAGCCGTAGCAGAAACTATTCCCGAAGACTCCAACTCCAAACTCTGGCGTAGAGTCGAAGGAGGAACTGCAATGGGGTGTGGACTAATAGTCGTCTGCTGAGACGGACTATGTAGCATTTGGGCCAGTGCCTGTGATTTTAGTAATCTACTGACCACTCTCTCTAAATCATGGTCAGAAAGCCTGGATGACCTTGAAGATCGGCTCCGATGGCTCCGTTCGAGAGAGAGGGCCGGAGCCGACAGTATCGGCTCCAAGGAAGGGGACCTAGACCTCTTCCTCGAAGGAACCATCGGAGCCGATGAAACCACAGAAACAACTTATCGGCACCGACAGGTAGCTTCGATGCATCGGCTCCAGCCGGAGCCGATACAGCCATAAAAGTAAGGGTGTCGGAGCCGATCGGAGCAGACACCGATGCCTGGGCCACATGGTGGTCGGAACCGATCGGAGCCGACACCGAAGTGGTCGAACCAGAATCGGCACCGATAGCCATCGGTGCCGAAGGTTTGAATAAACCAGAATCGGCTCCAGCCGGAGCCGATCTCGACTCTAAAAGAGTCGGAGCCGAGGCCACAGGCTTGGACACAGAAGCCTGGGCCTTGGAAGACTTTGAAGTCTTAGATGGAGCCGACTTGGCCGGAGAGCCCTCCGGCTTAAGAAGGCCCCTCAAAATCAATTTATTTCTTCTTTCCTGCAGGACTCTCTGGCTAAAAGAGAGACATATAGCACAGGAGTCCTGCAGGTGAAGAGGCCCCAGGCAGTAAAGGCAAGAAGTGTGACCGTCTGTCAGAGACATCTTCTGACAGCACGAGTCACACTTCTTAAAGCCTGAGACCCTTTCCTTAGACATGGTGAATAAAACACACACACAACACCAGTCCAAGAAATTAAATTATATATCCCAAAAAACTATCAATAACACACACGCACACACACCCTAACAAGGGGGGGGATGGGATGGGAGAGAGTCTGACTAAAAGTTTTAAGGAGACAGGGAATTTCTAGTCAGAAAAGGACTACAACTGTGTTAAAACTATAAATTTTAAAGTTTTAGAAGAAAAAGGGGCAAAAAATTGTAATGTAAAAATTACTTACCAGGAGCTGGTAAAAGGAGGACCTCATCAGCGAAGCGGCAAACGAGATCTGGATACTTACCGCCTTGCATCATGGGATATGGGGCTGCCTCGAGCTGGTAAAAGTGACTCTCGAGCTTAGCAAGTGCCGAGTCGGAGCCGAGTATCGGCTCCGAACCCATCAAGCAAGAATGAAGGCGAGATTGACAACTTAACATTACTTATTCAGAGGCTGGGGTCAACACTACCTTGCGTCTATGCTCACAAAACTTTTTCCTGGAAGATTCAGGTGTTAAATTAAAACATTCAAGTAAATATATTTCTTTACTTGTTCATAGTTTAATCAATATCAGACAATTTAGAAACAGCAGTTACAGCTCTACCATGGAGTAAGGGGGTCAGGAACCATACCCAGAGCCCTTGGTCAGCATTTTACTGTGTACATAATTTTCTTCATATATTTGAAAGGGTATCAAAATCATCACACTCAGTAAATTGTGGAGGGAATTTACTGACCTGTATTACTTATGGGGTGAGATTATTCCCCTCCCTATTACCTCCATGACCCTTGAAAAGAGTCAGCATCTCCCTCTCAGGTTGACGTTACTTCTCATTTTCTTCAGCCTCCAAACACTGCAGTCTCTCTGTTGATTCTAATTCCAAATGTTTGGGCTCCATTTCAAGTCTCTAACTCCAGATGGGGTTTGCAGTCCTCCAAGGAAAAGGTGAACTGTCCTGTTTCTGAGGGCTGCAAATTCCCATCACCAGACTGGTTATCCTCCTGGTTACTGGTCTGAGTTGTGACTAAGGCAGAAATAATTTCAAATAGATTGGCATACACCACTAAGCTAAACAAAAAAACAAAAAAAAAAAACAAAACAAACTGTTTGTGAAATGAAACTTCTGAATGCTTACTTTGTGGCTGTTGAGAGGACACACCTTTAGTGACAACTGTCTACAGTTTATTTATTTATATGTGTTAACCGGGCAGTGTCCGACTAGACCAGAAGCCCAACTTCAGGGGAGAAAAGCTCCACAAAAGACAAAATACTGGCTGAGGCTCTTGCCACCCCTATAGTGCCTGTTTTAGGCAAAGTTCAAAGGACAAAACCACCACCATGACAGATAAAAGCATGCAAATTCTGAAGGTAATGCTACTCGATGCTAGAAGTCTAAACCTCAAAATGCACTCTCTCGAGGCACTCCTAAAAGTGGAGAACATCGATATCTGTGCAGTAACTGAGACCTGGTTCAAGGCTCCAGAGAGCACACCTGCAATACCAGGCTACAACTCTTACCACACTTTTCGGCCACCAAACCAGGATCGAAACACTAAAGGTGGAGGAGTGTCCATATTCACCAAGGATATTCACACCACCAGGCTAGATGCCCAACGCAATGCGTCCACAATTCTATAGGTGCAACTAACACTAGGTAAGACTGCAATCCAAATTGTAGCTTGCTACAGATCCCCCACCATAACCAAAGATTCTTACTACACCTTTCTAAACATACTGGTAAATATTAAGATACAACCAAACACCCTAATACTGGGTGATTTCAACTACCCTGCCATTAACTGGAAAAACTACTCGTGTACCAACACCTTTGCCCAACGGTTCTTGGAATTCATAAATTCCAACGCCCTGGATCAACTAATCCATAGTCCCTCCAGGGGCTCCAATATCCTAGACCTGGTCATTACCAACATGGGAAATTGATGCTCCACACCTATTGTCACCCCATCGTTGGTCAGGTCTGACAATAAGCTAAACACCCTTAACATCAACATCCCACCCCCATCCCACAAGTAAGGAAACTTCCATAAAAAACTTCTCCAAAGCCAACTTCATGCTACTCAAGTCAGACGTGACAAACTTCATGACACCCATGCAGACGGGAACTGAAAGTTAGACTGCTGAATCCTACACTAAGGCACTGTACGAGCACATCCAGTCATGCATGAATCGTGCCATCCCCAAACAGAACCAAGATGCTCTCCTCCAAAAAAAAGGAAGCCAATCTGGTGGCCCCTTGCCATAAACAAACTTTACAACAAAAGGAAGAAACTGTTGCAGAAAAGAGGAAAATCCCAGGATGCAAAAAACTCCCTTACCAGCCTCAGTAAGAAGCTGAGATCCCTCAAAATCCTCCAAAGCTAGCTATGAAAATAAAAATGCCAAAGATTCCAAAGACAACCACAAGGCATTCTATAACTATGTCAAGAATCTAATGGCAATGCTCAGATCTGCTCTGAGCTACAACAGAATGGCATTAAAAACACTGATCCCAAGGATACTGCCAATATCCTGGCAGACCAACTCAGTACCAACTTCTCCCCCCTCTCACCCTGGCCCATCTCAATACCAGAAGATTGCCAAATTCTGGAAATGGCCACACAGGTAAAAAAATGCACTCTCCAAAGCTAAGAATACAGCATCCATGGGACCAGATGACATCCCAGGCTGTATATTACATGAACTACAAAATGAACTGGCACCTCACCCAAGTGTCTTGCTTAATCATAGCCTCACCTCAGGCTTCGTGCTCATTGAGTGGCGCACAGCTACAGGTTATTCCACTCCACAAGGGGGGAATCCACCTTGGGTCCCGGGAACTACTGCCCCATCAGTCTGACAAGCCTGATCTACAAGGCCATGGAACATATTATCATGGAACTTATAAACAAAGACATTGGCAACCTTCAAACACTGGACCCCACCCAGTTTGGGTTCGTGAAGGGACGATCTTGTCTCCTGAACCTGATTGACTTCTTCAAATCAGTCTCCAGAGCCGTGGATGAGGGTAAGGCGGTCCACACAGCCTATCTGGACCTCGCCAAGGCCTTTGACACCATCTCCCACTCTGGAATCATAGACTTACTAAGCTGGGCATTAATCCCTACATCATTCGATGGGTTGCCAACTGGCTTACTGAGAACCCATACTGTAAAAGTAACAGACTCTAAATCCAGCTCCAGACAAGTGGAGTACCTCAGGGTTCAGTCTTGGGACTGCTCGTTTGGCATCTACTTCTGGCCAACACTAAGGGACACTGGCTAACAAAGTTCGCAGATGACTGCAAACTGGGAGCCATTATTGAATATATATATATATATATATATATATATATATATATATATATATATATACATACATACATACATACACACACTATATATATATATATATATATATATATATATATATATATATATATATACACACATATACACACACACACACATATACACACACACACCTGACATAGCCGGCGTTACCTCAGTCACATATACTACCAAAAAGAAAAAGCCTGCAACTCAGGGATTTAGAACCTCTTCTTTCTCTTAGGAGTAATAATAACCGTGAGATCAAAGGAGAATTCCCTTTTCATAAGCTGTGTCCCACAAACCTTTACGGAAACAAGAAACATCATGCATCTACAGAGGACTTCTTTTCAAAACCAGCTTTAATACAATGGCAGTAAAGGTAGGCTCAAGTATTTTCAGTTAGGGTAAAATAAGCAGACCATCTTCTCAAACTTCAAAGATGTTTTTTTTTTCTTTTTAAGAGGTTTTGGACCCTATCAACAAACAATGTGTTACTGTGATTCAAAAGGTCAAATTGCATCAGATCCTAAATGAGAAGTTAGAAGGAAAATTAACAGACAGTATTACCAGACAGTATTACTTCTAACACTACCAACCAACAACTCTTACAGAAAGATTAACAGAAGAATGATAGAAAGAGTAATACTCATCTCCGCTAAAGACTGCAAAGTTGTTGAATATTAAATTACCACTGCACTGAGAAAAAAATCTCAACCTTTAGGGAAAAAGAACTGAAGTTTCCAGAAGGACAACCAGACAGAAATAATACAGACTGCTGTGATGACAGTGTGTCAATACATACTAAAGGTTTTATCCAACAGACTTTTTAAAATGATGTCTACACCATTAACCAAGGTGTAATTAACATCTGCTGGAGCAGTAAACAGATGCTCATAAAAGCAAATCTCACCCCTATACCCAATGGCAAAAACACTTAAATGTTTACACTTTACAGAGACTGAAAACTATCCCAAGATGGCAAGGCCAATACACAGTTTGCCTGAAAAGTCATAAATACTCCCACAGGTAGGAGAAGTCGCTCTAATGATAAAGGCTCAAGAAGCTGTTTTCTGCAGAAAAAGGTCATATATTATCAATAAAATATCAAATTCTATTTCCATTTTCCTGCCCAGTTGACAATTTGTACAGATACTGCAACCTTTAAAATATATTTCATCCATCAAAGCAACAGAAGAACTGAAAATTAAGGTCCTGAAGTTCAGGAAAATGATTAAATAAAGCATAAGCAGTACAGTATGACTGGAAAACAGAAGCTCACAAAGACAATGTTTATCTTACAGTATCACTGCAGAAACAGTCCTGTTAGGCATTTTCAATTTAATTATAAATGGATCCAAGTACACAACTTGAAATGAGCAGCAGCTGCTTTGCAGCTAAACAGCAAAGGCCATAATTTGGTGGTTGTTGTGTCTTTCAGCTTTTCCCGGTTAGGGGTCGACACAGTGGAACTCCGGTCCGCTAGTGATTGGCAGTTGATTTTTACGTGCCAAGTTGCCAGACATGACGCACAACCTTCAACGAAGGTACGCCCATTCACGCATGTCTCTACGCAGAAGACGCTCTAGCTGAGAGTCGAACCGATCAGCGTCTTACTGTAAGGCGACAATGCTATGGTTAGAATATATTACATTGCACTAAGGCTTCTAGGAGCTGGTATATGACTCATGCACAAGGGCTTCTAGAAGGTGATTTGTGAAGCATGCTGACAAACATATATGAACATGAAAAGAAGGCAAATGTACAACAGCAGTCATTACTATAAACTCAAATAATGGCAAACCATACATGCCATTTTTAAACTGATTCTATTATTACTATTTGAACAGCCCATATAAACTACACGTCAGCTATTAAAAAGCTGCCAAGCAAACACATTTATGGAGGAAGGAAGAGGAGTTGAGAAACCAAGGGTCATTATCTATCAGTCTTGGATATAAACTATGGGTTAAATAAATGAACAGCAAATATAATTAAGTCAGTCACACAGTCCAACAGCAATTAACAAGAATGGAGAGCTTCGTTTAAAAGCTATAACTGTAAAGGAAATAAGAGCACAAACAGGACTGGGAAAAGTATTTGATTGGGTAAAAAAACAATGATTACAAAATCAAAAAAGGATATAGAGTACCTTTTCAAAATTGGCATTATCAAAAAAAAAAAAATCACACAGATTTTTTTAGATGCTTTGGGGGACAAAAGGAAAACAAGCAGACTGAGCAAATTAAACAGGTATATGGAGAGCGCACAGAAATGAAATGAACATGGAAAACTAGATTAAGTAGACAAAAGGCAAGCAACAAAGGAGCAGATCATGGAGCTCAATAATAACAGATCTATTTACAAAAGAATACAGCACTGCAGATTAGTGCACAAGGTGACTGTTTATTCATTCATCCGGACACTCATCAGAGGTTTAGTTTCAAGATAAGAGCAGATTGTACTAAAAATTGAGTGTATTTGGCACAGTGTAAATGCTGCCATTCTTTCTATACAGGAAAAACTAATAGAACGTTGAGAGAGAGGATTAGAGAGCATGTTTATTGTATGCGTGTAGGGAACACCACTAATGCTCTTGCTAGACATGTTTTGGAAAGAGGTTGTATGCATAAATTTTATTTTAAAGTGATAGAGGTTGTAGACGAGAGCATTAGGTTGGGTGATCTTGATAACAGGACAGATAGGAGTAAGCTGCGTTGGATATTGAAATTTAGAGATGATAAAAGTTCTGGCTTAAATGGAATAGTTAAGCCAGACTTGAAATCAAGAGGGCTCCCTAAGTGGTTTTATTTTTATGGAATTTTGTATTTAGGTTTGTTATATATTTTTAATGTTTGGACTATATATATATATATATATATATATATATATATATATATATGGATCTAGGACTATTGAACGAAAGTTCAATAGTCCGAATCCACAATCGCTGCACACACTTTAACGAACCAATGCACGACTGCAGTAAATACACTCAGGTTTGTTGAAATAGGTAAGCGCTTTCTCAGCCATACTGGTCGCTTCATCAGACCATCACACAAACAAGTAAAACAGGATTTATATATACACACAGTGTTTGCAGATTATAACATAATGACTCCAGTATGATAAATACAGTTAATAAAATTTTAAAAAACTTTTAAGTCCACCCATTGACCCAGTGCATTCTCTTCACCAGTGCAAAGCATGCTAATGTATGTAGCCAAATTACGACTGCTGTAAAATTATACACCCTAATACATATAGAGTGTAAAAACATATGGAACAACTGTAAAAAAGACACACACATGTGTGTTCAAAAAACAAAGGAATGTAATGGTTTACAAAAAGAGTAGGGCAAACTGTAGTCCACTGGTCAACTAGCTATAGGTATGTTGAGGTGCAAATGAATGGAACAGTGGAATCTTATTTGGAGCATATAAGCAAACAAACTGATGACAAATAGTCCACGTGTTCATATACAGTTCACTTTCCATTTGAAAAACATAGAAATACAGTTATTCACAAGGATCTGTTTATAGGTTCATAGGTTGATACTAGGCTATCTGCCCTAGGGCATTTATAAACCTAGCCAAAGTGTGTTTGGCTTTCGCCACTCTTTTAGATTTGTAGACTGTGCCTTTGAATAGTAGGTCACAGAATATAGCCCCTATACAGTTAGTTTATTTTGCCTCTGTCTAGCAGGGAACCAGAAGAGATCCCGGGGGTATACGTACAATCTCCCATCCACTCGTCAAGATTTCTCTTGAAGCGGGTCAGTGAGGGGCTCTGCCTAACCTGGACTGGGATTTTGTTCCAGAGTGAAGGGAGTCTCTGGGATATGAATCGACTACTTGCTACAGTCTAGATGAGTTCTCAGCCAATAACGTAAAAATACTGCATTTGTATTTTTTGTAGTGGTGACCTGGTGACCTAACATACGTTGAACTAAGGTAAGCAATACTGTCTACTGACTTCTACGCAGAGTTCTGAGTTCAGCAAATTCACTGGATCTCCCATACAAACAGCCTGCGGCTCAACTTAACAACCTAGTTAAATTAAAACAAGCAAAATAAAACCATAAAATAAACAAGGCTGAACCAAATGTACAATGCACACATTAGGATGAAAACACAGTACAAAAAAGTAAAATGAAAGAGTCTGCCTATTTGCATACTGTATCTTGTCACCTTTTGTACAATGCAGTGAAAAAAATGAGAAACAATGAACCACCAGTTCAACTCAATACAAGTCTGATCAATAATGCACACGTGTATGGTATGGTAAATGCTCTTTTTAAGACAGTGAGCTTGTGGAGTCTACAAGCAGCATAAACTACAACATGCAAAAGCAGTACACTATAAAACTAACTTTAATGTTTCTCTACCCAGCTCTTTATCTGAAAATAGGCATACAAGGAGGATAACAAAGTTTTAAGTAAACTCAAAACAAGATCCTTGATGTATAGCTGTCTGAGAAGTTAATGATCCTAATAAAGTGCATTTCTGGGCACAAACAGTGCAGCTGCCCCCCCCCCCCCCAAACAATATACCTACATAATGCAGTCTACAATTTGGGAATGTCGGATGAATAAGCTTCTAACACAAAGTATGGAAGTCACAAGTTCCAACAAATTCTGACCACTAGACTATGTTACTGATGGCTGCAGAAAATTCTCCATATTATTATCAATGAAGAGTAATACTGTATTCCAAGAGATAATGATGAATAATGTTCCACCTGGAGAGTAGCAAAATTTAAAGAATCTTCAGATCTGCTTACCATAGAAGTAGCAGTACTTGACACAGGAGATCGCGGACTATTTCGAATGTTTTTCCGAGTGGACTGTTGTGGAAAGGAGGCCATGGCCTACTAATTCTTGCAGTGCATTGATCTAGAAACAAGAACAGAAATAAATTAAAAAAACAAAACCACCATGCATCAACAGGGTCTTGTCAACGAGATTTGGATATAAACATTCAACATCCAAAATTCACTCACTCACTCACTCACTCACTCACTCACTCACTCACTCACTCACTCACTCACTCACTCACTCACTCACAACCTGCCCCAAGTTAAAACTTCAAGTTGTAAAAGACAACAGAAACAGCCCAAGACCATCTACATTCAAAATGTGAATACACAACAAGCAGTCAGTGTATGTGCATGATTATGCCAAGTTTATTACCAAAACAAAATATCACTGGCTAAAAATGTGCGACTTGGCATGACAGAATTTTATGACTGGTTACAGAAAAGCACCAGCTACATTAAAATAGTTTATTTTTCCTTACTTAATATGGTCAGTCTGGGACAAGTGTTCCTATTAGGAGGTTTAAGCTTCATTATTTGAAGACGTGCATAGTTTTATCTACTTGATTTAAATTAATAGACTGTGGGGGTGTTCACTGTGCATGTCTCATCTGTTTGAGTGTTTTAATTAAAACAAAAAGTCTTGTCAGATGAGACATGCATTCAAAAAGGATATCATAAGAAACTAAATAAAAGATCAACCTGCCAAACATCAGTGCATGCATGCCACATAAAAGCTGAAACTAGACATCTTAAAAAATCTATTATACATACCAGTTTGTAGTAATAACTTATCATTATGGCAACACTTTCCTTATTATCTTTGAATGTTTTTGTATATACCTTTGAGACCATTCACAAAAAGTACTGAGCTATAGTAAGAAATGCAAAGTACAAATAGCTATGCTATTGGGAAAACATTTGGAAAGAACTGAGCATGTGAATTTGGCTCACTTATTCAATATGCAGACAATTCTACCATTATTTCCTCGGCAGAATCCGTCTCCACACTAACTAGCACTCCACACCACTAAAAATTGGCTTACCACAAACAACCTACTACTCAACCCCAGCAAAATTAAAAATTATTGTGGTGTTTTGTTTTGTTTTTTTAAGGGGAAAACTCCCCGGTAAACAAAGACCATTTCAATATACTTTCTAACAATAAAACACCTATTGAAACAGTGTCCCAAACAATACTACTAGGTGTTATAATAGATGAACATCTCAAATTTGAGTTACACATTGAACAAAACATAAAAAAAACGCACACCAAAACTGGACCTTATTTATAGGTACAAATACCTTAAGTTCCACTACTTAAAAGACTCTGGTCACTACATATTTGCTGCCTTCTCTTACATATGCAGCCCAACTACTTAAAAATTTACTCTCAACTAAAATCTAAACTTGAAAACTTGTTGCAACAAAATTGCTACATTTGCACTCAACACCTCTTATTCGACCCACCACTGCACTGCACTACATTTTCTTAACTGGCTTGAAATGCATCATCTTACCTACATACAACTAAGCACTGCTCAAAAGATAGTATATAAACCCTCAATTTATCCTGTCCTCGCCTCACCATTTTCCAACTACATACCAAAAAGATCACTCAGATGCGAAAACCAATAGCTCCTACAGATTCACAAACCAAATCTACCAGCTGGCAAACTCCTTTACTTTTATTGAGTAGCCAGAAACTAGAACTCTTTTTCAGTACTTTCAGTACACATTAGATCTATCCAAAACCTTGCACTATTTAAAACGTCCCTACACAACTCTCTCTCCTCAATACGAATCTGTAACTGCTCCAATGTCCCCACCTCTAATGTATCAACCTCCTGCATAACCCCCTTCCCATCCCCCTAGTTTCCATCCTCTTTAAATTTATCCTAATGCTTCATAACTATATCCTTCCATTTTGTAATCATTGACATTTATCTCTACTCATTTATTTTTTTCTTCGCTCTCATCCTAAGCAAGTACAAATTATAAATCTTGTTCCTATTTTCATGCTCTTTTTACATTCTTCCTTAAATGTTTATTAACTATAACTACTGGATTTTGCCAACATTGATATTATTTTTCTCATCGTGTGTGTAAATTGTAACCTCTAAGATAGCTTGCCTGTACAATTGTATTCAGTCGTTCAAGACTGTCTTGTATTTGGAGCTTTTCTCCCTGGGCCTCTACTGAAAATGGGCTATCATAGCCAAGTGGACTATCCTGGTAACCAAATTCCAATAAATAAAAGGATTTAATGATGGTCATTCAGTGGAATATCTGGGACAAAGGAAAAGGGGAGCACTTGAATTAACTGCTAGAGGAGTTCCAACAGTGATGGAGGTAAAAAAACAAACAAAAAAAAAAAGGAATAATGGTAGACTTGAATTAGTAAAGTGCTACTGGCAAAGGAGGAGGATTACACTGGCATGCACTTATATTCCACCTACATCTGCTTCAATGGAACTTAAGATGATGCTGGGAGAAATAACCAGTTTTCAGCAGGGAATATTACTTATAGGTGGGGACAGTAATTTGATTTGCAACAGTGAGGATGCATCTGGGCCTAGAAGGGGAAATATAACAAAGAGCATAGATGTTTGAAGAAATTTATGAAAATATTTGGTATAGATGATGTGAATTCAGTAATAGGAGCTTTGAGAGAATTTACACAATTCCCCAAGGTACAAAAACTGGGCTAGGCTACATGGAAATTACATTTAACAGGAACATAAGCATTTGCCTGAAAGTTCTGATACACATCCAATAACAATTTCAAATCACGTGCCAAGAATAACTGAAATAAAGTGGGGTAACAAAACAGAAAGGAGACCCTGGCATTTCCCCACCTATATGTTAAACAGAGATGAATTTAAGAAATGGGTAGTGGAAATTATTTGGGAGTTATTAGGGAAGATAGAAATTTCTTCAGAAAACAGACAAGAAGTGGGATAAAATGAAGGTGGAGTTTAAAGATATATTAGAAATAAAAGAAAGAGATATGGTTAAGAAGCAACAAGAATTATTTAGTGGACGTGACAAAGGTTAAAGTATTGTAGAATGGGGGAAATCACTCAGAACAGCAAGAGGTGCAACTGCAGAGTGCTAAATATAAAGGGCTGCATTGATAAATGCATGAGTTTAGACAGGCTGCTGTTAAGCAACATTTTTCTGATGACTCCAAAGCACAAAAGCTTTTTGTACAATAGCGCAGGAAACAAAAAATAGAAAGGGTTGTTGTTAAGCTTAAGGAGCCTAAAACAAAGAAAACAACCACAGATCTTGTAGAGGTATTAGAAATATTTTGAAATTTTTATGAAAATATGTATAAAGCAGAAAGTGTGGATATCAAGAAAAAGTACCAATGGAAATGTTTATGGAAGAATTAAATATGCCAAGGTTACAGGTAGATAAGGCTCAATTATTAAGTAAAACGGAGGACTTCTACAAGACTACCACAAGGGCTGAAAACAGATAACTGCATGCTATCTCCTACATTAATGGATCAATAAGAGAGGGCTGTAAACCAACACTTGTAGACATATGTTATTTACCATACTTCCTTTTTCAAAATGTGGAGACCAAACCGATGTATAAAAACTCTCCCCTCTACATTCCCAAACCGATTTACTTCTTAAAATACTTTCTGCTACTTCATGAATATTTTTTTCTGTATGGTCCTCTTCATTTTCTTTAAGGACAAGCATCTAAAATCCTAGAATCTCTATTGCCTGACCCCCCCCCATATACACACACACATGCTTTCACAATCATACTTTTCCACCCTGACATATAACCTACACGAGTTACACATATAATTCTTAATTGTGCAACTCTAAAGTACCCCTTCAGTTTGATAACCCTAAACCACCTTGCTCCTTTGGGAGAATTAGCTTATTCCACTTAATTCTTACCCTCTTCCCCTCCCAAATAAAGGCCTGCAACTTTTATCATCATCCATAACTTCTGCTGTGGTTGATAAAAATATTCACCTGACCTTGTAATAAACTCTTTGGTTAAGTTCTCACCATCGAACTAAAAGAAAAACAGCTACTCCAAATTCAGAATGCAACTTAAAATACCTCCTCTTCCAAGCCAAATTCCCATGCTTCAGCACAGGGCATTTTCATCTAAAATGCCCCCCTCTCTACGCTTTCCACTTCTCTGCTCCTCTTACAAAATTACTGAAGGCTGACCCACTTTAGAAAATAATCTAAATATCAAACAGAACACAAACTAATTTAAATATATCATACAGAACACAGTGCTTGTTTACTATAATATACACATACAGCTTTTCTATGCAGCTAATTTACTATTATGTATTTACTATTATGTACTATTTTACTCCTTACATTTCTGCTTTTTTTCTAAGTGAAATGTTTTGTATTTCACCTGGACTGAGCCAAAAAAATCAGGAAGTATTGATAAACGAAGCACCCCAGTAACAAATATATTTATGTGTGCGTTATATATAGGCCAAATATGACAAAGCATTTTCACCGTATCTTACTTTTTCACTGTTCGTATCTTACGATCCATAATCAGGAGCTTTCAGTTTTTGTATCTTTTGTTTAGCTTCTAACCAAATATCCTTACCTGCTACAAGAGAATCCTTTTAATAGTATGATCATAGGTACTTACCAGGCTTGCAGTCCAGGGGACGATTAAAAAGCCTAACCCAAATTCCAAGTTGCCCCCAAGCAGTTTCTGGTTAAGTGAATTGCTCAAAGTGACAAAATAGGACAATGAGGGCTGAGGGAGTCAAACCCTGTACCACAGCTCACAGCCTTAACTCTCTGTGCTAACTGCTATACTAATGGTTCCACTGGGGATTGAACTCAGAATCTTCTGCATGTAAAACAGACAATACAACTGCTACACCACAGAACCCCTTTTTAATCCACACACCTACATACTTTACCTTAAGTCCCCATAACTATAGAAAATGCTCAACCAGTTCATGTGTGAGTACATAATTTACAGATATAAGCCTTTCTTTTATCTTCATTTATTTTATGCCCCCCAAAAAAGATACTTGAAAATCTCAAAATGTCCTTTTCTGCAAATAAGGCTAACTTTTCTCAAACACCTTGCCAGTTATGTCCTTGGATTTGTGAATCCCTTCATTCTTTTGTTAAGAAGTCCTGACTGAGGTATAAAGATAACAAAAGATTCTCTATCCCCTTCCAGAACCTGGAAGGAAAATGAGGCCAGAAAACTTCTGCAAAAAGAAATAGAAGGCCCTGAAAATTTTCTTGGGAGTTAAGTAACACAAATATGTAGCCTCACCTCTGCATCAGTGGTCTTGGCATGTAGACTTACTGAACTTCTTTATCCAACATCGACTTGCTGGTTTCAGAGCCAACTGGGAGACACACCTTCATTATTCTAACTGTAAACATTGATACAAATTTTGTGCAGTTTGAAAAGTAACCTTTGTGATGAAGAGTTCCATTATCTTAGATTCTACCTCTGATGTTGCAAAAAAGAAGAAAGGTCTTTTACTACTTTACACTTATTCTTTAAAGAATAGATGTAGGTTTGTTGGAGGGCTTTGAGGCAAAGGAAAAAAAATATTTGCATTTGTTGACCAGGGTAGTCCAGATGGGCTGACAGTCCCTTTCAGTGTACCAAGGAGAAAAGCTCCAAAGCACAAAACAAACTTTATTATGCTTTAAAGAACAGAAATACAGGGATAACAGTAGGACACGTCTAAGAAAGGAAGGAGTTGAGAAGAGGATGCAATATTAACATATGAAGTGAATGCTAGGTCAAGCAGTGCAGCAAAAGCAAGCTTAGGACATAAAAATTCAGCAACTGGTGCTAGGATAAAGGTTTCAGGAGGAATTGAGACGCATAGGAGTGGGGATGTATGCATGAATGTAGCATCAGTTACTTATAAAAGGGAAGGTGGTAGGTTATAAAAGTACAACCTTGACAGGAAGGGCTGGAGAGAAGGTAGAGAGAGAAAAAGCGATTACTGTACTAAAACTGGCATGTTAAAGAAAAGAGATGAAGAGTATGGAAGTGGGAATGTGCAATTGCACTTGCACTTCCATGAGGAAGTGAGGTGAGGGAAGTCTTCAGTTTCTGAATAAAGTGAAGCAAGTCTCAGAGTTTTGCAAGACAACCACTCTATAACCTAGCCATGAGAGGAGGAGTGAGAGTCTCCATAATGGTTGTTGGATTCAGTGGTAAGTAACAGACTTTGATGCTGACAGCTGAAAAGTCTGGTTGAGGACTATCTACACACAGTAGGATAAGAACTGCAGGGCAGCTATTTAGTTTACAAAGTACATTTGGGTAACCACTGTGCTTGATTGAGGGCTATGTAATGATAGGTTTTATGGAAGAGATTAGCAATTTCATTGAAGCATGGTTCTGTTTTGTACAGTAGTGTTAAGTTTATTCTAGTTAGTACAGGGTAAGCTTGCAACAGTTTTGGAAGTAACAGTGTCTGTGCACTGTGTGAGACACTGTTTGATTCTGTTATTACCAAGCTTAGACTAGTTCTGCATATCCACGACTGACATGAACATCAGATTTTAAAATGATGACAAAGAAAACTTCTAATACTTTTGTTTGCTGCAAAAGTTGCAGTTTATTGTGATTCTTGAAAATACACAAATCTGACAATTTTCTTTGTATGAAACTGACTGTGAAAATAATCAGTTTAATTCCTTTCTTCATTAGCTGTAAAAAATTACTCATCCACTCTTTTAGGAGGATAGAGAAGAAATGAATGTCTCCAAACCTTCCAACCTGGGCTGACCCTCTAATATACTTATTACTAATCCTGTCCACCCTCGTAACACCCAGTGCAAATCTTAACATCTTTAACTCTGCCACATCCAGCTCAAACACCTGCCTTTTTGTCAATGCCACCGTCCCCAACCCATATAACATTGCTGGCCACATTACCCTCTTGTAGACCTTCCCTTTCACTCGTACAGGTACTAGTCTGTCACAAATCACTCCTGACACACTTTCCACCCACTCCATCCTGCCTGTACTCTCTTCTTCACCTCTCTTCCACACTCACCGTTACTTTGAACTATTGACCCCAAGTATTTAAACTCATCCACCTTCGCCACCTCTACTCCTTGCATCCTCACCATTCCTC
>NC_056741.1:865559697-865562514 GCF_019279795.1 Protopterus annectens | reverse complement strand
TTGTATGTATGTATGTATGTATGTATATATATATATATATATATATATATATATATATATGTGTGTGTGTGTGTGTGTGTATATATATATATATATATATATATATATATATATATAAAAACAACTAACTTCATAGGCTGCAGGACAATAAGAAAGAGGCAACACACGGGCTGATATTTTTTTAGCACTTTCATTCCATTAACATCCTGGAACTTCTTCAGAAAACTAAATTTTTACATACAGTGCAGAGTTAAATTCAATGGAACAGTCATAAAAATCTCAAAACAAATACATAGTTCCAAACTAACCAATCATGTAACAGAAAAATGTAGCAGCAAGCCAATGAAATAGTGCATAAATACAAAGGGAGTGGTTGAAACATAATGCTGAAGTGTACGTTAACTGGTCACTGATAAACTTATCCATGCAAAATGTAAAAAGGCAGTGGCAAATAAGCAGAAATAAATAAAATCCACTAGCAAATAGAAATCTGAAAAGCCTACATTAGGGAAGTATAGCCAAAAAAAGGAGTCATAGTAAAACGTAGATAAAACTAGTGACAAAATAAACTCGTAAATCAGACAACATAACGCAGCATATGAAATGTAAAAAATAAACCCGTACGAAATGCAGACAAGTAGACCAATACGGATATCAAAATATAAAACCAAAAAAGGAAACTAAATAGAGAGAAGTCTGTGCAGCAAAACGGAACAATAAAAAGGTGTAATTAAATACACAAGCAAAGACAGCCACATCGTGCACAATAAAAAAGCATTGGTCTAACAGAAAATTAAAAATGGAAATAGACATAGAATAGGGTCGCAAATCAAAATCCAAATGGAGATCCAAGTCTGTTGAGTAAAAGTTAACATAAAAAAGCAAGCACCGGTATGGCAACATCATGTAGAAAAAGTAAAATAAAACTAGTAAAAGCTTAACATCGACAATCAGACAACATATGTGTAGCATAGGAAATAATGAAATACAACTGTAAACTAGTCCGAGCAGCAAAACCGAACACTAAAAAAGCACAATAAAATGCCAAAGAAAAACCAGCCCACACCACAACCACTGCCCTTCTCTCCTTCACAAGCATGGTTAACCAACATAGAAATAACAATTTTGTTTCTGCCATATTCTGGGACCTCTCAAAAGCATTTGATATGGTTTCTCACACTATCCTAATAGATTCTCTAACTTCGTTACCCTTTACCCCTAACACTATTGCTTGGTTTGATAATTGACCGACAACAAGCTGTCCAGTGGCAAGGAGTTCTATCCCCTTTACTCCCAACTACCGTTGGTGTACCTCAGAGTTCCATATTGGGTCCACTGCTCTTTTCTATCTTTACCAATAACCTACAATCCTCCACCCTGCAGGCCTCTTTAATACAGTATGCAGATGATTCCACCAAAATATGCTCAGTCCCATCTCTTATCACCCTACACCACCTGGCCCATGAATCCTTTTGCCTCTGTAGAAAGGTGGATCACTAATAATCAACTCATCCTAAATCCTAATAAAACAAAACTAATTTTCACTCCAAACAAAGCAAAAGCCTCTCAATTTTCCTTCTCTATCACATCCAATAATGGTACTGTCATTTCACCCCCCCCCAAACCAAGCTCCTTGGTGTTGAAATAGATAACCTCCATTTTGACATCCATATCTCTCAAACTATAAAAAAGGGACACAAAAAATGGGTTCCCTATACAGACATAAACACTGTCTATCATATCACTCTAAGGTCACCCTAGCTCAAACTAACCTTCTTTCCACACTAATGTATGCAGCCCCTATTCTCACCTATATTACCCACAAGTACCTCCATACCATCATGCACCCACTTCAAAACTTTACTAAAAGCGCACCTAAAAACATGCTTGCTATGCCCTTGCAACTCCCACTCTAATATCACCCACCCCATCCAACCACTACCTTTCTTTCCACTCCACTAACTACCTTGATTATAGCAAGCTCAGATGCTCATCAGCCTAGTACTTATTATACAGCAGGAACTTCTTATTGTAACATTTGTTAATGTCTGTTATGTACTTCACAGATAAAGATTCTACTTGTCTACTGATGTACTATGTTCTTCATCTGTAAATACGTTGCAAGTAACTGCTATGTAAATTGTTAATCGCTATGTAATCCAATGTAACTGTCTGTTTATTTTAACTGTGGAGGTTTTCTCCCTGGGCCTCCGCTGAAAATGGACCTACGTCCAGTCAGACACTCCCGGTTAACAAATATAAATAAATAAATAAATATTAGAAAATGTGACCTAGACAAACTTGACTCTTGTTACAACAAAATCGCCAAGTTTTCTACTAATTCCCCATTTCTAACCCATCACTGTAAACCTGTGAACAACTTCACTGGCTTGAGCTCCCACAGCTACTAATCTAGCATCAACTTGTCATAGCTTACAACAACCTAAAACAACCCAACAAAACTACTGCTCTTAGCCAGTTGCTGACTATCTACACACCAAATCGTCCACTCCACTCTGTCAACAAGTCACTTCTCTCTATCTCATCAGCTAACTACACAGCAGGCAAAGCTCTATTTTCACATTGTATAGCAAAAGCCTGGAATAATCTACCTCCATCCGTCACTTCTGCATCTAATATCACACAATTCAAAAACTCCCTGAAGGCCCACCTTCTAAGTTCCTGGCTCTGTCCATGTGTCACATAATCCCAAAACCTGTTACCTGTACACTTCCTCTCTTTCTCTCATAGTATATGCCCTCAGTAAACAGGCTTGGTACAAATGGTATCACTCAACTAATATGGACTTGTCGTAAT
>NC_056741.1:865539697-865552197 GCF_019279795.1 Protopterus annectens | reverse complement strand
GAACACAGTAAAACATGAAAGAGAAATGCAGTTTCCACTACTGTCTGCCTAACTCAGATGCTTTCTACAGGCAGAAGCAGTGTAAGAAATTTGTTGTAGATGTACAGGATTCACAATCACCACAGAATAAAATATGAATTGAAAGTAACAACTGTTTACTAATGTTTTTAAAAGCCTTCTATTACTGATGTGCTTTGTACATTAGCAGCAGCCGTCAAGTCATAAAATGCCTGAAAGGCTACTTTTTCTCAATGGGTAAAACACTCAAATTAACTAATGAATGGCTCACATGGACAACTGTTGTCAGTACAACTGCAGTTTGAGAGGTGAGCATACTCAGAATGGCAAACCTGAAATATAAACAAAGGCCAGTCGAAACAAACAATCCCTGGGACTGTCCCTTTAAAGATTGTGCAATCTACTGTAGTGCACAGACTATTTCTGCTTTTGCCAATTACACAAGCACCTCATTGCTTTAGTACACCAAGATGAATTACTTGCCACCCAAGACTGAATTGATAATCAGTCTAACAACTCTTTCCCAATACTCTACAATAATGTGTTCTCATATGAGCATCCAAATAATCTTGTCCAGGTTGGTGTGTAACTGAGAGTAGGTATCTTGAGATACAACCTGACCTCATAATGCTACAACTGGGCTTAGCAACAGGGATAGTCACTGAGGAATGTTGTTCTTGAGGACTTTCAGGGATAGTTTCAGGAATAGGAACAGATGACAAAAATGTTCACTGGAACATAAACAATGAAGAAATCATTCAGAGAATTTTAGTCTGTTAGAAACAAAATGTTGCAACACTGGCTCGGACATTGGTAGTAAATGTTTCTGATTCTGCCTGAATTCCATGCCTTGCGACTCAATAACATACAATCTTGATTCTTCACACAAATGTTTCACAAGTTACCACCCAAGACTGAACTGACAAACACAACAGACTGTTCAGTCTGACAACTCTCCACTGAAAAAGGGCTTTAGCTCAGTCGAACACTCAGTCAGCAAATATAAAATAAATAAATACGTCCTATTTGGTCAAATCTTTTTGTTGTCTGCATCCTTACTATCTCACCTTTTAATGTATTCAGAGGCTTGCTGATTTTATCATAGTAAGACTTGTGGGACAAACACTTTTTACAGCTTTGCTGTTTAGCACTTGGAACCAACACATTCTTATAGACTGGCAGTGTGGCTCTGGTTTCTCTTGACATTAACCACTGTTCAGGTGAACCAAGAAGACTGTCACAAGGTAGGTTTCTGAAATTAATCAGATTTAGAAAAACATTAGTATTGCTACATTTAGACATTTCAACAGCTGTTTTTGCACTTTAAACTGCACATTCTGCCAAGCCATTTGACTGTGGATATTCAGGACTACTCACAACATGAACAAAGTCCCACGTTTCAGCAAATCTCTTGAACTGCTGACATGTAAACTGTGCACTACTGTCAGAAATGACTGTGCCGACTACCATGAACAGAAAAATGTATCTTTAACTTAGTAGTGACAGTAGGAAGTAGGTCAATCTCAAAATACATGAGAGGTTGGTGTAATATTAAATTGCTTACCTTACAGACACAAAGTGTGGGGTTTGATACTCACATGGGCCAATTGTCTAGGCTTAAAATGGCTCACAAGAGCAGTTAGCCTAGTACTAATTTACAAATTACCAATTTGAAAAAGAGTCTACCACACAATGTTGACCATCCCATTCGAAATGTCTGTAGCTACTATCAACCAAGGTTGCTCAGGAGCCTGGCTTAGCTGAAGTGGTTCTTTTTGTTGATGCGGTTTAGTACTATTACAAACTGTACAAGCTAAAATACTAGTCCAATAATGTGGTCTCAGAAACTACATACACTTATTTATAGCTCGACCTCATACCCTCAGAATGAGGGTCAAAGACCTTAAATCAAGGAGGCATTTTAAATAATGGCACTACTAATTTAGAAAGGTGACAAGAATACCAGGGCTTCAATTTACAGGCATTATTTTTTTTCTCAAATGGTCACTCGAGTTTGGAGGGACACAGAAAGCATATTACCCAAAATCACAGCTATCCCTGGAAATAACGAACAGTAGAGACATGCTTGTAGCACAGACAAATACTGGTTTAAAAGCCAGCTAACTATTTTCCAAAAGCTAATGACCCAGCTTGTGCACCACCGTTCCATACAGCTTATAGTCTACAAGCTCTCTGGGGGCGTGTAATTCTACTGCTACACACTAGGATTACCACCTGTCCCACTTTGCGAGGGACAGTCCCTCTTTGGGCAGTTGTGTCCTGACAAAAAATTGTAAAAATGGCAAATGTCCTGAGATTTTAGGTCAAATTTAATTGCTATATTTTATTTAATAGTTGCATAAAACAGTTATTCTGTGTCTAAAATACCTAAATGTTATAAGAAACAGAATAAGCAACTAAAATGCTACAAGAATAAGTTTTTATTTAGGCAAAAAAGTTAAGTTCTAACCTTTGTACTGACCATGGGTATGTGTCGGCCTGTAAAATCTGATGTTTTTACCAAAAATGTCCCACTTTGGCCATTTGAAAAGGTGGCAACCCTACTACACACAAATCAGCCACCACGATCACTTTTAAGTTTCACTCCTACACAATGGTTTAGAAAGAATTTGACAACCAAGCCTACAAGGAAGGCAGATAGCGTAATACAGAAATAAAAAGGGACACCAGCTACCAAGAGCCCGTAGCACACTGACATCAACGGTATTACTCAAACTCCAGCCAGGAAAACACTGAAATACTACGGCAGACGGGTTGAGGAATTGTACAGCACACCTGGCACAGGCTCTCCATCGAGATACTAACTCTAAACCAAATCAAATCATCCGTCCATATTCTTTAGTGACTCTGAAGATATAGTTTAGTACTATTACAAACTGTACAAGCTAAAATACTAGTCCAATAATGTGGTCTCAGAAACTACGTACACTTATTTCTAGCTCGACCTCAGAATGAGGGTCAAAGACCTTAAATCAAGGAGGCATTTTAAATAATGGCACTACTGTATGGAAATGTACAGTTACCCCACCACGTGCCTTATGAGTTAGAAACGTCACTTCCGCCATAGACTAGAGAAAGGAAGTGCTATTAACTGGGCGGTGTTAGATTGAAACGGCATGTTAGGATGAAAATGTGAGTAGTGGCAAGAATTGTCTTGTGTGGATGTCTTTTGTTTCATTAGAGGCATTCTTTTCAAATGGAGAGCAGCCTGTTTTTTCTTTAGTAGTAGTTGTTTTATTGGTAATGACAAAACCAAAAGAGTTAAAAGAACATATAATTTTTTAAGTGTGACAACTTCTGTAGTCTGTGATGGGAAAAGGACCCAGCCCATCTGCATGTAGCTGCTCTACTGGACATGCTAGTCTTTGCCGGCGATTTTGAATAGCTTCCCATTTGCTTTTGTCATATAGATTTTGCTGATTGTATTAGATTGTTTTGACTTGCATTTCAAGTAGCCAGCAGTTTGTTTGACTGAAAAAGGTAATCTTAAACCAGTTTGCTCAAACTCATACTGTTATGTATACGGTTCTGCAGTTTCAGTTTAACTGATGAGCATCCTGATTTGTTGCTTAGCGTGCATTAATTTGTCATACTATGACATGTTGATGGTGTAGTAATTTTGATAGCACTGCATTTTGACAGTTTTTCCTTTTACGTGATGTCCTATACTGGAGATGTGGGGCAGTGCCTCTAAATTCTAAGCAGTGATTTTATGCTCAGAATTGGCTTTCATAGTCTGCAATAGACATAGGTAACTTACTGCTGAAGTTGCTGTTTGTCTCGAACAGCTACTTCATTTAGAGGAAGCAAGCAGTGGTTGCATTCTTAAATGTTATGAGTTATATTCGTATTATGAGTTTTTCAGCCTTTATAATGAGATTTAAATCTTATATTTTTCCTGGCATGAAGTTTCCATCTTCATTCCTCATGTCAGTGCAGTGGGCTTTTGCACCTTCTGCTGATGTTGAACTTTGCTGGTCTTCATTACATACTGAAAGAACCAAAAGTGAATAATCCAATTAAATTAGTTTTTGCAGTTAATTACCATACCTCTCAACCTTTTAAAGCAAGCAATCTGGACAAAGCCATAAATAACTGGGGAGAAAAAGGCACACAAATAGGGATACTTTTAAAGTATTGCTCTTACAAACTTAGAAAATTCAAACAAAAAGAAGAAATTGGTCTCACCACGATGTGTTTTGAAATAAAACTCCTTACTCCGTAATGCAAAAGTAGAAGTAAAACTTTATATCTTTATTCCATATGACAAGGAAGATGATAAGCGCTTTCGCATAGATGCAACTATCTTCCTTGTCATATGGAATAAAGATATAAAGTTTTACTTTTGCATTACGGTAAAATAAATGTTTATTCAAAAGCACATCGTGGTAATATTCTTCTTTGTTGAATGTCCTGGACTTGTGAAATTTGGTCTCTTTATCAGAGCGGTTGCATCTTTCAGTTTGAAACTTAGAAAATTGATAGAGTAACAGATTTTGCATTACAGTGAATTTTCCGAAGGGTATGAAGTCTGAAACTCAAATGTCTGTCATTATTTTCTGACTTCAAGCCTCAATGGTTTGCCAGAAAAACTAATTTTTTTTTTATCAGAAAAAGACCAAAAATACGAGGCAAAGATCTGGACATTCTGTGAAAATATGTACATTTGAGAGGTATGTTAAGCACATCTACTATTCTGTGTGTGTCAGTAGTGTAGTTTAAAACAACAAAGAATTTTGTGTGTGAGTCTGCTTTTATTTAAAGGAACACATAAATAAGTCTTTGCATACTTTTTGCCAGTGCAGTTTCCTTACTTTATAAGACTGGCTGCAGCAAATTACAATTACAAATAATGGCTAAGGGGATGCCAAAATCCATGTAATTTTATGAATATGTTTTAAATGTGCAGTGTAATCAATACAATAAAAGTTCTAGTCTCTAAAGAAACTTAGTTGTTATAGTAATTGTTGCAGTATAACTTGATTACACAGATTGTTATTCACAGGAGCGGTCTGGTTTTATGACTCGGATTATAAGGATCCATTTAATTCTGGTTTATGCAGTGCACCCATGTTCACTAGTCAGACTTTCTCTTCTTTGTGCCCCTTTGATTTTTACAAGTTATGCAGTGCGTTTGTCTGTATCCAGGAATGCATAGACAGTATTTTGTGTAAAACTGTATTTATGTAGAGATCTCTATCCTATTTGTAATTTATACCTTTAATATTAATAACAATGTGGTCTGCTTAGGGTTGGGATGCTTACCCTGTATGAAATGCATTACAGATGCATATAATCACATTGATACCCTGTATGGACTGTACATTATTATTTTATTTTTTATAGGTTTTTGATACATTAACATGAGAAAATGTTTTCACGTATTTATTTTCAGTAAGAACACTTACCATAAGAGTAACAACCCTTGGGTTTCTGCCATAAGAATGTTTGCATTCTGGTGTGGTTTATAAGGTGTCTTGTACCACCCAGGAGATTGACTAGTTTGTTTATTTTTTTCTAAGCTTGCAAGGGTCTAATAACCATCCCCCTCCCAAAAAAATCAGTCCATGACATCCACCAATATTTATTGCTTGACTCAATAGTTTTAAATGTGTTATTTACTGTAAGTGGTAAAAAGTCTCAAACCACCATGTTAGAGTCCCTGGGGAAACACAATTACACTGTAATAATTGTTCACTACGTTTAGTAGTGCTGTGGCTGGGCTTTTTTGATATCCTGAAAGTTGTAGATTCTAACTGTAATCAGATCATTTGCTTCTCTTCAAAGTCAGTAATATCACTCAAGGAGGGTTCCTGTAGCTGGCAATGACTTCACTAGGTGTCCTACCAACAGTTAATTGCATCTGAAGTATCTCCAGGGAATGATACTCTTTAACCAGTCTGGAGGTGTATTTATTTTTAATGAATATTGATACACTGCCTCCTTTAGTTTTCACACCTTCAGTTTGCGGTCTGGAAGGAAGTGTAACCCTGTATGGCTGGGGTGCTCTCCACAGTCTTGAACCAGGTCTCCGTGACTGCATAAATGTCTGCATATTCCAAGGTGAGGACTAATTGCAGTGAATGAGGGTAGAACTTGGCTAGGCGTAAGGGCCCCAGGGCCATTAGCCTAGTAACTTCCTGTGATCTCTTTGACCTATGGGAACTGGGATTTTGATATTTTGTTTACTGTTGGCATTGCATTTCTAGTGATTGGATAGTTTAGAAATGTATTTACAGAAAGCCAAATGTTTGGCCACAGTCGCATCAAATAATCACCTGTAAAAATGTAATACTAAACTAATTTAAGTGTTCCAAATGTAGCTTCAGATCCCTCATCTCTCCTTTTCACAACCACCAGCAGTCTAAATTACACCACATTTCCTTGTTCTTAATATCATAAATCATCCCTTGTTGTAAGCCAGTAGACAGATCTGTGTACTTTGGGGCAAAGGCTGTGTTGCTGTACTCTGAAGATAGAAGAAACATGTACCCCCACAGTGAACTAAATTTTTCTCCAAAACTATTTTTAAAAGTTCCAATAGAAAACCTAAATTCTACAGTATAGATGTCAACATGCTCTAATCAGTATTTTGCTGCTTTTATTCCCACCTTTTGGTGAATACTAGTGTACAAAAGTTGTCCTTCAAGGAAGCTTGTATAAGTGCATGTTTTAGTGTGTATCTGATATCAGTTGGAAGGAATTTCATAATATCTGTCTTTTATTCTGTAAGTTCCTAAAAATAGCAAAGACTATAAGCTCTGAAATATTCCGAGAGGGGGCTTGATTAAGTAGTCCTGCCCGAGAGGGGGCTTTATTAAGTAGTCCTGGCCAAATGTCCGGAAACATCCTTTAGGGGCCAATGCTGACTAATGGATCATAGACAAGGCAAACCTGTTTTGGACTTTAGTTTCATGGACTTTAAGCTGTAAATGTGTGCTAGTAATGCCATAAAACACTGCATGCTGATTAAAAAAAAAGTTGTTACTTCAAGAATAGGGTCTACATCTAATTTGTAGTAACATTTCCTACAATTATGCTGTCTCTATCTCGGAATCAGTCTGCTGAATCACATACCATCACTGCACCCCCTTTATTAGTGCTAGAAACCAACAAGTTTGCATTTGTTTGCAAAAAAATGTAAAGTTGTTCTGTCATCTTTTGCTTAAACTGCAGCCATTTTTTAAAATGCTTGCTTTATCATTGCTTTACTCCTGCAGCACAGAACTTGCCAGCAGTTTCACTATAGGGTGATGGGAGGGTCAGAAAGGTAGAATGCCTTACTCTAAATAAAATAGTATTTCCAAAACTGTTTGTCACACTGCCTCGCCTAGTATACCAAAATTTCTAATTTAACACACTAAAGATTTTTTGACTTCCAGCATTGCTGTGATTTCAGTCAGAAAAAGTAAACAAAGTTCAATCCTTTATTTAACAATTGATTTTCATTTAGACTTAAAGGTATTCAAGAAAGAAAGGGTTATAAAATACAAAGCTATGCAAACAGAAACTTGAGCAGTATAAACTAAAGATATGCAGTTTCCAATGCTAATAGGAGCAAAAGAGATGATAAAAAGAAGTTTAAGTATATTGTAGTATGCAAATAATATAGGTAACCCATTGTAAATGCAGAAGGGGGCAATTTGGGGTACATTGTGAGTGCTGAGAAGACCACTGTTGGCAAAAATCAGATTTTTGCAGTATTGATTTCACAAATGTTAATTGCACCCTTACTTATGAATGAGGTCCTTTCATGTTTAGGTATTAAAAACCCTAAATATTAGGCAACTTTGAAAAAAGGGGTGGGGACCAATCCTAGAATGAGTCTTAATAGTGTTAATTGCAGATGTGTATTGTATGTATGATGTTTGTGTATTAATACATGTATACTTATGCATTCATGCATATATGTAATCTTTTATGGTTTGAGTAAGCACGTGTGTGTGTGTGTGTGTGTGTGTGTGTGTGTGTGTGTGTGTGTGTGTGTGTGTATATATATATATATATATATATATATATATATATATATATATATATATATATGTTATATAACTGTTTGTGTTGTATGAGTGTGTGCATGTGTATAATACGTAAGTATGCATACGTGTGTGTACATTTGTCTATATTTATTCACATTGTGTAGTATATGCACATTTAAACTCAAGTTCAAAATGTAAAGCATTTATGTTGAAGATTGGGGTTATAAAATGCTGCTTGGAAATAGCCTTCAAATGATAGCGTAGTTGTTACCCAGTAGATATGTGCTGTCTTCTGTTCTCTTTTTTTCCTTTCAACCAAGTCCACTGTAATACTTGCCTGCACCTTCATGCATTTCACAAAAGATAATATCCGACAAGACCCATTTGACATTTGCTGAGATTATGATAGTGTGTGGCACAACTTCTGTTGGTGGTACTTTGGCTAGCCATTGGTGGAATTGTAAATGGTTGTACACATACTGTCAGAATTTGTGTGTCTGCCCATGCCTGAGAAAGGGGAACTCAACCAGTCTTTGTTGTACTTTGAGAAATTGTAATGGTCGGAGAGTGGAATTAATGGACTATAGTGGTGTTAATGTCTGTCTGCTTGAAGTATAGGGCATTGACTAGCAAGGAACACAGTCATTTAGGTGGGTGGGAAGGTTATGCTGCAATACCAGTGGATCCACTCTGGAGATCTGAAGAGACAAGTTGAGGATTTGGAGAGAGAAGTTGGAGTAAGGATCTATCTACGTTACTAGGACAATTTTATGTACTATCACTGGGTGGTGCTGTAAAGATTGGCAGTGGGTGCCAACTTGTATCCATTCTTTGCATGCCAGCTTGTATTCATTCTGTATATGGTTCCTTATTGTGTCATGTGCTGGGGAGGTACTATAAAAATGTTGCTTTTCAGAAGGGCACCAGTTCATCTGCTTTGAGTACAGGTTCTCTGGAGTTCTTTTAAGTAGTGAAGGAAGGCATGTTAGCCAGCAACCTACAAAGTACTTTTTGAGAAGTCCAGAGGAATCTCTCATACCAAGATGAGCAAGAATCTGAGAAACCAGGCATGATTTTGGTCAGTTTTTTTAGCTTTTCAGGATGAATAGCTGGAACGTCTCCTTGGCATATTGCTTTTTTGTAATATCTGCACACGTCTTAAGATGGTAAGCTACCCGACTGTCTGACGTGGAGGTGGGGTCCAACTTCATATTTAAGATTCAACATTGTTTATATATTTGTTATGGTAAAAGGGTTCCTGCCAAGTGTTGGACGTGCTCAAACTTTTGCTAGTTCAAATACCAGTAAACTAGTTCGAAAATTCATTTTTCAAACTCTGTTGGTATTTGGGTTTGTAAAATTTGGTACATTGGGAACTGGAAAATTGCCCTTTCCTAGTTGTAGTGCAGTCACAGAAGTAGCAGGGGGTGTGAGGGTGCCTTGTGGCTTGCTACTCTAATAAAAACAATTATTTTTGATTTGTTTTTATTTGTCTTCTAAATATGATCAATTCAGTCTTTTTTTTTTATGTCTGAGTGAATGTTTGACATTGCAAGCACTTGACAGTAATATATGTATGTGTGTGTGTGTATATGTGTGTGTGTGTGTGTGTGTGTGTGTATGTATGTATATGTATATGTATGTATGTATGTATATATATATATATATATATATATATATATATCTACACACACACATATGCATAGTGTGAATTCATGTGTGGAAATTTGGGTTAGATGATGATAGTTTAGAGACCAAGTATTTTAAGTAGACTTTACAACATTATAATTCATATACAAAGCACTCTGAGAAATGCTTTCATGTACATCAGTAATACTAACTATATTCTTATCTTATTGCAGTATTTCTTGCCATATTACTCGTGATATAGAAAAGTCAGATGCATAAAATCTAAAGCAAGTAATAAATACTGTTCACATCATTTTAGTGAGCACACCTGCTCCCCGCCAAAAAATACAGAATCATTTTTATGTTTGTCTGTGAGTGTTTATGTAAGTAGTTTGATAGGCATTTCAAATGATTTTTTTAATGTAATTGTCAAACAAATGTAACACCTTTACAACAAGACTTGAGGTAGCTAGAGTAGCATTTTTAGTATGAAAGTACTCATAAGCATAATTTAATGACTAAAAGAGCAAAGTTTGAGGAGCCAGAATTCCTCGGTCTTGAAGTATGGTTTGCTGACAGTTGCTGTAGTAAGCTTTAATCTGATGTTGTAAATCTTTGTTCATTGTTACTATTAGGACCTCGGTTCTCTCCTCGGAACGGATAATGGCCATTTCCAAGCTCGCGCCAGCCAAAAACTCTCAACTAAGACCTACCCATAACACCCCTCTCCTAGTTGCTCAAGATCTCATTTGCCGCGTTCCTAGTCAAACGTGCTAGCCATCTCTCTCAAAGCCAAGTAGAAAATTGTCATTTTTAAGGTAGTTTTTTAGTCAATTTAGTCTTCCTCTCACATTCGCCTATAACCTAATTCTATTCCCTACCCTTTACCTTGGTAATTTAATTTCTGCCATTATTGGTACTGTCCCTCTCTCCTGCCTTTAACAGGCCCTTCCTCACCACTTGTGGTGTTTTTTTTAAATACCATCCTTGGTATTCTCTCACCTTTTTTCTCTCCCTTATTTTGTTTTTTCTATAGGATAGCCTTGTTGCCTTACTATGTCAGACAAAGCTAAGTTGGGGTTTAAACAGTGTGACAAGTTTGGGCGTAAGATGCCTAACTCTGATACACATACTCGTTGTGTCCACTGTTTGGGTGTGGATCATATTAAAGCTGACTGACATTTGTGCAAGTTTTAGTTCTCATACACTAGCAGAATGTAAAAATAAGCTTATTTTAAAAGGTTTAATCAAGACACCTTTTTCGGAGGCTTTATCTGGGTCGGCTCCATGCTTTGTCGGCGCCCTCTGCGTAGACCTCTTCGGCACCAGGCTCTGTATCTTCTCCCTCTGTGCCATCCATGATATTCACCCCTATTTTGTTTCCAACCTCAGCACCACTGACTTCGGTGCCATCCTTGGATCCGACATTGGCTCCTTTGACTGTACCTGCTTTAGCACTATCCCCAGCGAGAAGATACTCTCCAACTTACCACCCTTTTTTGGGGCAGAGGTTTAACCCCTTTCTAGAAAGACCTGATTCTCCTTCAGTAGCCTCCTTTAGATCCACTAGGAGTTTTTCTGAATTAAATCTAGTGCAGGTTGTGGACAGCTCTTGACAGCTAGGGGATTGCCCATTCCAGTTAGACCTTCCGTCCCTCTTGGCTCAATCTTTTACTACATCTTCCCCTGTTTATCCTCCTCCGGGCTCTACCCAGATCCTGGAGATCTCTGTACCAGTGTCCATTCCGGTGCATACTGTCTCTGCTCTGACAGCAGTTTTTCTCCTGTTGGCACCGACCACCCTTGCTGCATCAGCTCCAGAGGAGCCAGTGCTTCTCTTGGAGCAGTGCTTGGACCGTCCGTACCTTGGTACCTAGCCCAGTGCTTGTTTTCTCACTGGTGCCGTCCATACCTCTCAACCTCAAAAATCTGGACAAGGCCCATGAAAAACAGGTACAAATCTGTATGCTGATTAACATCTAATTTGCATACATAATTATGCAACCCCTCCCACTCCAGTGGAATTGTGGGATACTAACTTTCAAACGTAAACTGAAGAACAGATGACCAAAATATGGCACCACACCAGTGTCTCCATGCACCATTTCAGTGTTCCATTACCTGGCTATTTTGCCCCATTTACCATAAACACTGATGTGTGCATACTGCTTTACTTCAATGATTATTTTGGATTTTATTTTTACATTTTACAGCACAACAATGCCCAAACACAAATAGACATCTGGTAAACAAAGCAATACTGTCTCACAATGAAAATAGACTTGGCATTAAAACTTCCCTGCCCTTGAAACTCACATTCATTGAAACCCAAACCACATCCAAAGAAAATGCATCTGGACAGTGGTGGATAAAGATTACCTTTGGACTGTTTTTCAAATCATTGACCCCGTGCATACAAAACAAGAAACATACATGTGTTCTTTTCTGTGATGCACCTTCCTGATTTTATTAAATTATATTCCTTGTATAATACGACACACTTGTTACAGCGCGTTTTAAATTTGTTTGAACATTTTTCCAGTAGGCTGTACTGTAGGCAATGAAACAAAATGCATGAACAAATAATGACAAAATTGCCCAGTTCAGAACATTTCCATCATAAAAATCTGCTTCCACATCCACACTGTAAGTGGAATGACAGTAGTGTAAGCCATAGGCATCTTGCACAAATTCTCGTGCTTATTTTCAATTTCTTTTTTTTTTGAGGGGGGGGGGGGGCAAAAGGTCAAAAACCAGGCACACATTTTAAACACTGCTATAATTTTGTAAAGTTACTAGAATAAAATGTTGTGTTACCACCATGCATTTCACTGGCAAGTTTTCAACCCAGGA
>NC_056741.1:865519697-865524697 GCF_019279795.1 Protopterus annectens | reverse complement strand
CTCCAAACAGGGAGTCCCGGACCATGGACAGACTAGGGAAGCAGACCTATGCTACAGCAACCTTCACCATTCAGTCGCTGAACTATCTGGCACACTTTACTCGCCTCCAAAGAGGCCTAATTTCCAAAATGTCTTCCTCTTTGGTGGGGGTACTGCTTGATGCGGTGCGTGATACTGTCTCCTCACAGCTAGCTACCCTTGAATCCATCTCACACTCCTCGATGTGTTTGATATCACTGAGGGGGCAGCTCGAGCTGCTGCATCAGAAACTGTCATAAAACGTAATGCTCTGATGCGGTTGTGTGACTTCGTAGACCCCTTTTAAATCTTCCTTTGTCAATGCACCTGTCGACGAATCTGCACTTTTTGGACCCAAAGCACGAGACACACCTGCACGTAGTGAGAAAGGTGGAAAGACCTTGTCTGCTGTGGGCATATGCTTTTCCAACCCTCAAAGGTCCTACTCCAGGAACCAGAAGGGAGGAAAAATGTGGTTCAAGAAATCACAAGGATCTTTTCATGACACTCGTGGTGAACAATCCCACAGGGGACAACTCATATGGAAGACACCCCTGACAGGGTAGAGGGGGTCTGCGTAACCAGGGTGCTAAAGATTCTTTCTCCACCAGACCCTACCAGCGCTCCTGAGCAGCAGCCCGATTGCTTTCCTCTGGAAGCAGTTGGGGCCGTATTTCTCTGCACCTACCAGCCTGGCATCTTATTACTACCAATGTTTGGGTGCAGAGAATAATATCCAGAGGCTATCAAATACCATTCAATTTAATTCCCAGACCCATCAAACGAATCCCCGATGTACCACCCAATCAGAGGGAATTAGCAGCCTCAGAAATAGAAAAGCTGCTAAGAAAGATTCATCCAAAGAGTCCCACCAGACCAGACAGGATCCGGGTTTTACTCAAGGTTCTTTTTATTGCCAAAAAAGACAGGGGACTGGAGACCAATCCTGGATCTCAGCCTGTTGAACAAATTTATCAAACCTCAGAAATTCCGGATGGTCATGGTACAGTCCATTCTCCCCTTCCTAGGTTTCTCTACTTCTAGCTGGGAGACAATCACTACCAGTTCAGGGCACTGCCATTCCATCTCTCGACAGCCCCCATGGAGTGTTCACCAAATGTGTGGCAGTTGTGGTAGCCCATCTTTGAGTACAAGGATTCCAGGTGTTTCCTTATCTAGACAATTGGCTCCTTACCGCTCCGACCAGGAGTCTCCTAGTCCACAGCCTCTCTTACACTCAAGGTCTTGCTCTCCACTTGGGGATTACAATCAACAAGGACAAATCTCAAATGCCCCCAACAAAGACACTGTAATTTATTGGACCAGTCTTTGACACAACATCCTGTCAAGCTTCTCTCCCCCACACAGGCTTTAGAAAATAAGACACCAAATCCAAGACCTTCTTCCTCAGACCTATGTACCAGCACGTCTTTTACTGCAACTCTTAGGCTCCATGGCGGCTGCCATTACATTAGTACCACTGGCGAGACTGCACATGAGAATCCTGCACTGGCTCCTTTCCACACAATGGTTGTTTCTAACTCACCCACTCGACCACATGATACATCTTACAAACCGTTGCAAGGAAGAAATGTTATGGTGGATGAAGCCACAAACGAGTCTTCCCCAGCCCATGGCCATGGTGACCATGGACGCTTCCCTGTTAGGGTGGGGGAGCATTTCCAGGGAAAGACTGTCCAAGGCACCTGGTCCCCCATGGAGGCCAATTTGCACATAAATGTCCTGGAACTGAGGGCAGTTTTCTTAGTGTTGCAAGCGTTCCATGCATCCCTACCCTCTGGGACCATTGCAGTTCAGTCAGACAACATGTCAGTTATCTGGTATATTAACAAGCAAGGCAGAACCAGGTCTTACCCCTTGTGTCAGGAAGCCATGAGGATTTGGCACAGGGCGATGGCTTCCAACTGCTTTCTTATAGCAACGCACATTCCTGGGAGTTCCAACCTTATTGCGGACAATCTGAGCAGGAACATCCTGATGCCTCACGAGTGGTCCCTCAACCCTGTAACAGCAGATGAGATCTTCCAACGCTGGGGCAAGCCTTACTGCGATCTGTTTCCTTCCCCTATAAACTACAAATGCAGAAGCTACTTTGCCCTGATTCCTCCCCCTCAGAGTGTCCCTAACGCAGGATTGGCCCCCAGGTCTTCTGTATGCCTTTCCCCCATTTCCCCTCTTTCCAAAGTTTCACCAGAAAGCTCAGAGGTTGAGAAGCAAAGTGATCCTTATTGCCCCCTAGTGGCCCTGTCAAGTCTGGTTCCCGTTTCTGTGGCATCATCTGATTCACAGCCCGTGGATCCTGGGTCATTCCCAAGACCTGTTATCTCATCCTCGGGGACTGATTCACCCGAACCGCCACAGTCTCAAACTCACAACTTGGTTCCTCCACTTCCAGTGATTGCCAGGCTGCCTGACATCCCATCTCCTGTTTGTGAAATTCTTCTGGCTTCACACAAACCTTCCACCAGGAAAGTTTATTCTAGTAAATGGACTAGGTTCTCTGTTTGGGCCAAAGATCAGAACTTGGATCCTTTCTCTATGCCTATTCAAAAGATCCTGCATTACCTGACTACTTTTACATGCAGGAGCCTCAGCATCGATGATCACTGTACATTTAGCAGCTATCGCCAATTTTCATAATGGACTTAATAATTTTCCGATTATGTCACCGCCTATGCAACACATTTTTGAAAGGAGTATTACATGTTAAACCTCCAGTCAAGCCTCCCTTAGAACCCTGGGACTTGACTTTGGTACTTCAGTCTCTCACAGATCCTCCTTTCGAGCCCTTTGGTTCATGTGATTTAAAATTTTTGTCATGGAAAACCTTACTTCTAGTAGCACTTACCTCAGTGAGAAGAGTATCTGAGCTACCCAGGCCTTGAGTGTCAAGAGACCTTACTTGATCTTCCACCGCGGATAGGGTGTCCCTTAAATTACTGACAGTTCTGTTCTTGTCCAAGGGTCATTTTGGATTTTCCATTAAGCAGAATCTATTGACCTGCCTGTTTTCTTCTCTCAGCATTCTAGCGAGAGTACCTTTTTGCACACCTTTGATGTGCATCGCAGCTTCGTTATTTGGACAGGCCTTTGCAGGACCCAGATTGGGTAAACCTGTTTCCAAAATGACTTTATCCTCCTGGTTTAGAAACGTAATTTCCTTTATCTACCAACATAATAAGCTATCCTTACCTTCCAGAATAAAGGCTCATTCTACCAGATCTATGGCTACTTCTGTAGCATTTCATTCCAGAGCCTCTATAGATGATATCTGTGCAGCAGCCACTTGGGCAAGACCTCATACCTTCATCTCTCGGCATTACAGTTAAGATTTGGCCTCCGGGTGACAAAGCATCTTTTGGTTCTGGTGGCTGTAGGAATATCGCTTCCTTAGGGCCACCCAGGACTCCAGTAGCACAGGGACCCACTGTCCTAATAGTAATTAATGAACAAAGATTTACAACATCAGATAAAGAAGTTATGTCTTACCATAACATTCCGTCTTTGTTGTAGATCTTTTCCATTAGATTCGTTCGATACTTCCACCCTCCCTTCCCTCTGCCTGGTAGCCCTGAGTGGACTTTTGGGAACTCCTAGTTGGGGCATTTGCTCAGACAGAGCCTTCTATTTTTCTATTACTGTCTCTATTATATGAGGCGGGCACAGGGCTAACTAGAACAGAGGCATTATGGGTAGATCTTAGCTGAGAGTTTTTGGCTGGTGTGAGCTTGGAAACGGCCGTATCTGTTCCGAGGATGGAACCGAGGTCCTAATAGTAATGAATGAACAAAGATCTACAACACAGATGGAATGTTATGATAAGACGTAACTTCTTTTTATTTGCAGTACCTGGAATTTCCTAATTTCTGTATATTTTTAACATTGGAGAGAAATGGAGAAAGGAAGCAGAAGTGTGATTCATGTCATGGAAACTGCTTGTTTAACTTATCCATTTTTATTCTCTTGTATATGAAATGATTTATCAGGTTTTAATTTAAAATCTGAAGGAGTGATGCTGTTTGTGCTGTGTTCTCTGCAGCTGCTTGTGCTAGTTAGGGGTATTGAGTGTACTTGGTTGGCTTAGGGTTGTGCTGTGTTTGACTGTGTAAGCAGCACAGTATAACAAACTGTAATACTATCAGAATGGTATAATAAGACTAAGTTTTATGATTTTTAGGGTACTGTGAATGTTCTTCATGGAGGTGTCTATAAAATGAATAGGGAATACTGTATAGAAATGTGTAACTTTTTTGTAATATTTTGAAAAAGACCTAATTTTTCCAAGATTCTTTATCTAATGCATTAAATAAGTGTAAAACAACAAAACAGGACAGCTGGGTACTGCAAGCACATGCATCCCTTTAAAGTGAATACTGTTTTTTTCAGAAATGTTTTCTGCATATTTCTGAAAGAGGGCATTTTTTTTTTTTCTTCCCATGTTTTCCACTTGGATCAAGTCCTTGTTAAGTTGTTGGAGAGGTCTTGGGAGTTTCTAATGCTGTCTCCATGTGTTTTATGCATTTGAAAAAGGCACGTGACTGTGTTTTTAAAGTCTGAGAAGTGAAATAAGAAACCCCGATGGAAGCTGCAACAGGCGTGGTGAAATAAATCCAATAACCAAGCGATAGCTGTAAAAGCTTTGTTATTGTACTTTATTAAACAAGAACTTTCGTTGGGTTAATAACCCACCTTCCTCGAGACAAAACAGTTACTAAGTAATAGGGGAGTTTAAATACACTTGTCCCTCCCAGTTAATCAAGATTTAATTGATTTCCATCTTCAATTAAAAAAAATTCCTTTTAACCATTTGTGTGCATTACAGATAAAAACAGTTTTTTATGTATTAATAAAAACACTTTGTTAAAAACACATTTTTAAAAACATCCTTTAAGAATGATCTTTATGTACAAGTTATTAAAACTATTTTTCTTATTAATTTAAATAGTATAATAAAAACCCAA
>NC_056741.1:865484694-865489694 GCF_019279795.1 Protopterus annectens | reverse complement strand
CAAATGATGGCACAATAATCTCCCCTGACCCATCTACAAAACTATTAGGTGTCATCATAGACAATAATCTAAAATTTGACTTACAGGTTAACCAAACTATCAAAACCATCAATAAAAAACTAGGGTCACTTTACAGAATAAAAGCCTTCCTAACCCCTCCAGCTAAAATTGCCATAGCTCGCTCTCACCTTCTTTCAACCCTTTTGTATGCATCCCCTCTACTCTCGAATTTAAACAAGACTGTCCTTAACAAACTGTCAATTTGCTACAACCACATTGCCAGGTTTGCCACTGGGCTGCCTTTTAGGACACATCATTGCATCAATCTAAATCAGCTTGGGTGGCTTGAACTACCCAGCCTAATCCAGTATAATCAACTGATTATGGCCTATAAAATCCTCTATAATCCGGACAATACTCCTGCTCTTAAAAATATTATCACCCCCTATAACAATCCTAGACCGCTTCGATCCTCTAACAAACTACAAATTCAGACTAGCAAAATTAATAACACAGCTGGTGATTCTCTCTTTGCAAACTCTGTAAGTAGATCCTGAAACTCTCTTCCAGCTGATATCACCTTACTTTCCACCTTAGGTCAATTTAAAATTAGACTCAAACAACATATGTCACTTAACTGACTATGTCAATGTATCAAGCCTGGCTAACTTTCTCTAGAATGTGTAAAAATCTGTTAACCAGTTTACTGTGTAATTTAATTTAATCCTGACTTGTGCTCAGGACTAACTGTAACCTGTGGAACTTGTTTAACTTGCTTACTTATGTAATCTCTGTAAATAGTCTGTTTGTAATATGTAATGCTGGTATTATGTAATGCTGTATCTGCTTACCCTTGGAGCTTTTCTCCCTGGGCCTCCGCTGAAAATGGACATGCATCCAGTCGGAATATCCCAGTCAACAAATGTAAAATAAAACAAAATAAAATAAAATGGGATCCGTACATATCCCCGACGGCACTTTCTGCCGAAGCAGAAATCACTAAACATACATAACCGAAAGTACTGTTCACCGAAGCAGCACTTTGAGTTATGTATGCTGGTTGTGCAGGTCGCACTTAGGTGAGGGAGAATTCCCTTTTCCTCACTGTAGTTCAATAGTCCTAGATCTATATATATATATATATATATATATATATATATATATATATATATATATATATATATATATATATGCACACACATACTCGCACATATATGTACACAAACATATATTTTTATATACGCACATCCACACACACTCACATACATATATGTTAACACACACACACACACACACACACACACACACACACACACACACACACACACATCTGTATATACACTCACACATATGTATGTATACACACACATATACTCACACACACGTATACACACACACACACACACATATATATATATATATATATATATATATATATATATATATACATATTACATATACACACACACACACACATATATATAGATATATACACATACGCACACACACACACACACACACACACACACACACACACACACACACACACACACACACACACACACACACACACACACATGCACATACATATATAGATGAACAAACACACATATACACAGCTAGAGATATATACACATATACACAGATATACATACACACACACACACACACACACACACACACACACACACACACACACACACATATGTATACACACACACACACACACACACACACACACACACACACACACACACACACACACACACACACACACACACACACAGAATAATAGCACAGTACGAGCAGAAAATGATTGACTTCAACAATCTGCTAAATTGCTGGTGCCATTCTAAGGGGATCCAGTATCTGTCTGCCTGGGACGACATGATCAACAGACCTTGATGCTTTGCCAGAGATAGCTTGCATCCTTCACCCCTGGGATTCGGAGTACTGGCTAAGGCTCTTGCCACCCCTAAAGTGCTTTTTTTAGGCAGTGTTCCAAAGACCAAAATTCCACCGTAACAGCTACAAACAAATGCAGTCTGAGGGTTATGCTGCTCAATGCTAGAAGTCTAAATCTCATGATGGACTCTCTCTCAAACCTCTTCTCAAAATGGAGAATATCGACATCTGTGCTTTAATGGAGGCCTGTTTTAAAAAGGTAGAAAGTACCCCTGCGCTCCCTGGCTACAACTCATTCCATACCTTTCAGCCCCAGAATATGGCTGGAAGCTCCAAAGGTGGTGGTATCTCCACATTCTTAAAGGATACACACACCTCTAGACTGGTAGCCCAGCATAATGCATCTGAGATACTTCATGTACAACTAACACTGGGTAAGACGGTGATAAAAGTCATAGCCTGCTACAGACACCCAAATACGTTCCTAGACTCTCACTCCAAGTTCCTAAGCACCCTGGAATCTATCAAGGTCCAAGCCAATAATCTCATACTGGGTAACTTCAACTACCCCTCCATCAACTGGGGAAACTACTCAAGTACCAATGTATAGGCCCAAAGCTTTCTGGAATTTATCACTTCCAATGCCCTGGATGAGCTCATTCTGACCTTCACTAGAGGAAACAACATCCTTGACCTAGTTATTGCCAACATGGGAGACCATTGCTCCACACCTACAATCAATTCCTCCCTGGTTAAATCCGACCACAAACTGATCACCATGGAAATCTCCATCTCACTTACACCCCCCGCTAAGGTGACCACCCTGAAAAACTTCTCTAAAGCTGACTTTGGGCTCCTAAAAGCAGAGGTGGCTAACTTCTTGGCACCCATGCCAATGTAAAATAGCTGCATGACTGCCGAGTCATACACCAATGCACTGTACAAGCACTTACACAAATGCATGGACCTTGCCATATCAAATACAACTAAGCCGCTCTCCTCCAAAAAAAGGAAGCCAATCTGGTGGTCCCCAGCCATCAATAAACTCTACAGCAGAAGGAAGAAACTGTTGCAGAAAAAAATTACGTCACAAGATTGGAAAACCTCCCTTATCAGTCTCAACAAAAAGCTGAGATCCCTTATCAAATCCTTTAAAGCCAGCTATGAAGGCAGAATTGTGTCTGACACCAAAAACAATCATAAAGCCTTCTATAGCTATATCTAAAACCTCCAAGGCAATACCCAGACTTGCTCTAAGTTATTGCACAATGGCACCTGAGCCAACAGATATAGTCAACATACTGGCCAACAGATTCAGTGCCAACTTTACCCCTCTGTCCCCCCAAGGGCCCTATCATAATACCAGAAGAAAGCATGGTACCCACCATTTCTGTGGCACAGGTAAAAGCTGCATTGTCCAAAGCCAAGAATACAGCATCCATGGGACCTGATAATATCCCTGGCTGCATCCTACATGAGCTACAAAATGAACAACACCACATCTGTGTGCCCTGTTCAATCACAGCCTTACCACAGGCTATGTCCCTAACAAATGGCGCACTGCTACAGTCATCCCGATCCATAAAGGGGGAACAACTACAGACCCCGGGAACTATTGCCCCATTAGCCTGATGCGTCTGGTATGCAAAGCTATGGAGTTCATCACATTTGACCTTCTTAACATCTCCAAACTCTTGACCTCACACAGTTTGGCTTTTTCAAGGGGAGATCCTGCCTGCTGAACCTGGTTGATCTTCGAGGCAGTCAACAAGGCTGTGGATGAGGGTAAGGCAGTGCATACAGCCTACCTTGACCCGGCCAAGGCCTTTGATACCATTCTCTACTCAGGCATCATTGATAAACTCACCAAACTAAGCATCAATCCTTACATCACTAGGTGGATTGCAAATTGGTTCACAGACAGGACCCATAGAGTGAAAGTTGTGGATTCCAAGTCAGACTGTCGACTGGCTGCAAGCGGACATCTACTTCTCAGAAGTCCAGGCCAACACAGAAGGGCTTTGGCTGACCAAGTTTGCTGATGACTGCAAGCTAGGAGTCATTATTAACTCCTCAAGTGATGCAGACATCCTACAAAAGGGTCTCTCTGAGACCAGTGACTGGTGTTGGAACCACAGCTTGAAGCATAATGCCAAAAAATGTGTTATCATACCCTTTGGAAAAACCTCAGTTTGCATGAATTACCACATTGATGGGAGCCCACTGAACATTGTGGTAATTCATGCAAACTTTATGTGGTAATAAACTACACAATGCGGCTATAAATTCACCTTTTTTAATAGCTTAGTGAACAAATACACTCTTCAGTGCACAAAATAATGTCTCTAAATAAGGCTCAGCTACAAACACAAACCGGTTTCACCATATTGGCGTAATCAGTGTAAAATCATACAGGAAGTGACATGGTACCTTAATAATGTACACTCCATTTAAAACCACAGTAATCTTTTTTGTCTATTTACTTTTCCATAATTACCCTAATATCATGGAAACATACAACATTTTTAATTGTTACAAGTTTTCATTTAGTCTTGGCTTGTACAAGCCCCCTAATTTGAGTATCCAAGTTTAATCTTTCCTGTCTAAGATCTTATGTTTTTTCATTATTGACAGCCCATCACCCTGAACTACATCTATACCCAAAAAATAAAGTGTGCCCCCACATGTACTAAATAATGCTTGTACAATGCACTACACACTCTTTTAAAATTTATATCACTAATGTGTGTAGCCATTCTTTGTTTAAAAGGCATCGACGTTTGTCCCACATAAAATGCTCCACATTTACATACTTTGATTACATTGCATGTAATCAAAGTCTTGATGTCAAATACCTTCATAGTGTCAACCGATGTGAAAGATTTAGTTCTAGATACCACTTTACAATAAATACAGTTTACACAAAAAGTACTACCCCTTGATGCTACATTCTTGGACATTTGTCCCATAAATGAGCTTTTTTTATATTTATTCAGGTATTCACCTATATTTCCACCTCTTCTATATCCAAACTGACATTGTTCATCAAGTAAATCCTCAAAAAAGGGATCAGACTTCAAAACTGCCCAATATTT
>NC_056741.1:865474694-865477194 GCF_019279795.1 Protopterus annectens | reverse complement strand
TGAAGTTCTGATACAGTAAAGGAAAGAAAGCTAATCATACAAGTGTGGGGTTTGTTCATTCATTTTATTTTTATTTTTTCTTATTTTTTTAGTAGCAGAAGTAATTTTATTAATAATTTATTCTCTTCTGGTGTTTTTTCATCTGTGTATAATATGGTTTCACTTCAGAATCCTGAAATATCACAATCCTGAATTTCATAAAACTTCATTACCTGGAAGCCCAAAATCATGAAAATTCAAAATCCTGAATCCCAAAACACTGAAAACACACAGGATAGATATACTGGCTATAGAGAACACAAACCAGATTACATTCCACCAAATATAAGCAGAGGGGGCAAGCCCCCCTGCATCCCCCATATTGGGGGCTGCACCCCCACACCCCCTGCTACTTAAATATATCAACTCCAAGATTGCACTTCACTACACTATCATGATTTATGTTGTAGTATAGCAAGTTCATACGTTCATAGGTTGGTACTAGGCTATTAGCCCTAGGGCCTATACAAGCCTAGCCATAACAATTCCCTGGCTATTTCTTCCCACACTATTTACTTCCCTGGATCCCTGTCTAGCAGGGTGACTGACGTAATCCCGGGGGTGAATTTCCTTTCTCCCATCCAATCGTCAAGGTTCCTTTTGAAGAGGGTCAAAGAGGCGCTCTGGTTGACATGTATGAGCTGCCCATTCCAGAGTCTGGGGAGTCTCTGGGTCAAGAACCTATCCCTCCAGCATGTTTTGTTTATTGTGATGACAAGGTTTACATCCCTGGAGCATGTGGCTCTGAGGGATTGGGATTTCTTTAAGTGTACCATGTCCAACAGCTCTGGGTTTGGCATGGCCTTGTATGTTAACCAGAGATTGCCTCTGAGTCGACGATATGCGACAGAGTATAGCTGGAGTTTTTAAAGGTGGTCAGCGTAGGGCATCTGCTTTAGGTCTGTGATTCTTTTAGTGAGGTATTTCTGCGGCCTTTACAGTTGTTGCAGATGTCTTGAGAGGTACATACCAAATGGGGCATTGTATTCTATAATGGGTCTAATAAGGGATGAGTACAGTGGGACAATGACCTCCTTTTTCCTGGATGAAAAGCCCTTAGTGATGAGGTGTGCCACATAGAAGGATTTCCTGACTGTTGTGGTGATGTGGTTATCGAAGGTGAGACCACTGTCCACCTGTGTCCCTAAGTCTCTTATCACACTTTTGGTGTTTAGTGTACTGCCACCTATGTGCTAATTCACGGGTACATGTTTTTTTCCCAAAGGGGATAACTATACATTTCTTGGCATTGAGCTTGAGCCCATGGCTCTGGCACCAAGCATCTGTTTCTGTAAGGCCCTTTTGTAGAGTATCCACATCATTTGGGGATTGAGTAATGGCTCCCAGGTTGCAGTCATCTGCAGACTTTGTTAGCCAGAGTCCCTGAGTGCTGGCCTGTTCTTCAGAGAAGTAGATGCCAAACAAGAGCGGTCCCAGGACTGAACCCTGAGGTACTCCACTTGTCACTTGTCTGGAGCTGGATTTGGACTCGGCTACTTTTACAGTGTGGGTTCTCTCAGTAAGCCAGTTGGCAACCCATCAAGTGACGTAGGGGTTAATGCCCAGCTTAGTAAGTCTATCTATGAATCCAGAGTGGAGGATGGTGTCAAAGGCCATGGCGAGGTCCAGATAGGCTGTGTGGACCACCTTACCCTTGTCCACATCTCTGGAGACTGATTCAAAGAAGCCAATCAGGTTCAGGAGACAAGACTGGCCCTTCATGAACCCAAACTGAGTGGGATCCAGTGTTTGAAGGTTGCCAATGTCTTTGTTTATAAGTTCTATGATAATACGTTCCATGGCCTTGCAGACTGATGGGGCAGTAGTTCCCGGGATCCAAGGTGGATCCCCCCTTGTGGAGTGGGATAACTGTAGCTGTGCACCACTCAGTGGGCATGAAGCCTGAGGTGAGGCTATGATTAAACATGACACTTAGGTGAGGTGCCAGTTCATTTTGTAGTTCAAGTAATACACAGACCGGGATGTCATCTGGTCCCAGGGATGCTGTATTCTAACCTTTGGAGAGTGCATTTTTTTACCTGTGTGGCTGTTATTACCGGAATTTGGCAATCTTCTGGTATTGAGATGGGCCGTTTAGGGGTGAGAGGGGGTGAAGTTGGCACTGAATTGATCTGCCAGGATATTGGCAATATCCTTGGGATCAATATATTTAATGTCATTCTGTTGTAGCTCAGAGCAGATCTGAGCATTGCCATTTAGATTCTTGACATAGTTATAGAATGCCTTGCGGTTGTCTTTGGAATGTTTGGCAATTTTATTTTCATAACTAGCTTTGGAGGATTTTATGAGGGATCTCAGCTTCTTACTGAGGCTGGTAGGGGAGTTTTTTGCATCCTGGGATTTTCCTCTTTTCTGCAACAGTTAAAAGGGAATGTTACTAAGGTTAAAACAGACAGTCATGAACACATGTGATGGCATGTTTGCCATTTTTCTCTCTGGA
>NC_056741.1:865392194-865467194 GCF_019279795.1 Protopterus annectens | reverse complement strand
CACATTAATTGACATGGTCTGCAGTAGAGCATGAAAGGAGCAGGACATTGTCAAGCCCATACCTATGGAACTTCCTAGAGTGCTGACAACCACCAAGACTAGTCCACATTGATGTAAGGGATTACTTGCATACTCTGTTGTGGTGTCAGCTGCTAAAGATAAGAGGCTTCTGTGGATGTCTAAGCCATTATTGCTCCAGACAAGGATTCAAGAGTGTGGGATAGACTAGGAAAGTGAGTTCATCCATCAAGTATATTTTCCATCAAAGCCATGAACTACATGGCGTATGATAACATTTTTAGGTGGAACTTGTAGACAAGATTCTAGAAACTCTGGAATGGCTTTCCCTCAGTGATACCTGCAAACAGTTGGAGACTTGGTTAACAGCCATGAATTCTGTAGCATCACTTTCCATGCACCTACTTCATAATTCTACAGATGGAGCAGCATGTTCCACGTCTTTAGGCATCATTGCGAGTCATTAGGCCTGGCTGTATCTTTCTGGTTTTGTGGAAGATTTTGAGGTGCCATTTTGATGGTACCACCCTATTTGGGCAAAAGGTAAAGGACAAGTTACAGCAGTGTGTGAAAGAAGGCAAGATGCTCACAGCTGTTGGGATTAAATTCCTGGCTCATTAAAAATTGTTCAGAGCACCCAAAAAGGAGCCAAAAACATTTGGAATAGAAAATCCCAAAAGTTCCAACAACAGCTGCAATCGGCTGACAGAAATTCTCAAATTAGAGGGGATTTCCCTGGTAGCTGCACCCTCAGGGGCAGGTGTGGTGTGTATGACCAGGGATTCTATGGTCCTTCCCACAGGAACAGACCGTATAACTCCTGAGCAGTTGGCAAACTGTCCCACTATAGAGGCAACTAGGGGATGTGACGAACTATCACATAAGACAGTTGGATCAAGGAGATTATATCTAGTAGGTATACTACACCATTTTCCCAGTCTTCAGTGAAACTGCCCTCTTATCCCCCAGTGGTTACAACCTGGCAAGGTCTGTAGAGCAAGCAGTTGCATATCTTTCCTAGAGAGCCATCCAAGAGGCTACTCTATATTTGAGAGGATCCAGATTCTACTCAAGATTCTTTTTAGTGCCCAGAACAACTCTGGACCTCAGACCACTTCTAGTACTCTGCTATTTAAATCAACACATAAAAAAGAAACCTTTGTGATGTTTACAGTGCAATATGTCCTTCCTTGCTTGCAGGTAGGAAATTGAATTTGTTATTTGGAAATTCAGGATGCCTAACTCCACATCAAAATAGTCAAAGCATCCAGAAGATTCCTTTGCTTTTAGGTGGGAGCCAGTCATTATCAGTCCAGAGCCCTACTCTTTGGTTTCACCCACTGGGTGTTCACAAAATGCATGGCTCCAGTAGCTGCCCACGTGCAACTACTAGGAATCAAAAATTTCCCTATGTAGGTGACAACCCCATTTCTTGCCTCCAAAAAAGCACACATTTTTTCTAGAAAGGGCCACTTCACTTGTGTCTATTCTTGGGATCACCATTGCCATTGCCAAGTTCCAAAATGGAGCCTACCCAAACCCTATTGTTGAATGGTAATTAACTGGCAGCTGACAAACAACTGGTAGAGCACCTCTCCTGATGGACACATCCAGGTGACCTGCTGACAGGCCATCCATTTCTCCAACTCTTATCAGTAACTACTATGTTTGTGAATAGAATAAGTGGGGTAAAACCACCTGAACCAAAAACAACCTCACTTATGGTTTGAATAATTCAGCCAGCTGCTTAATAGTAAACAAATCAGTGAAACTTTATTAAAGTTTTAATGCTAAAACAATTGAGCACACTGGTTTTCCCCCATATATATTAGGACTGCATCAGAATAACACAAATCATTCTAACTTCTCATTTATAAACTTTTTCAAACCATCATCATTTCTGTTATGCTTTAACTGAACAATAATATTTAGAAATAAAATTATATATGCATGTATGCCATTTTTTTAAATGCTCTATGTAAAAATACCATAAATACATTTCTATTTATTGTAAAATAAATAAGTAATTAATAATCCAACTGTTTTGGGACCATGCCTTAAAATAATGGTATACCTTAAATCAGTGTATTATATAGTGTATGGCCATTTACTTTAGGCGAATGTGTTTCATATCTTTTTTTTTTAATTAATACCCTTTTATTACTTATAAGGTTTATGATGCCCCACCCACTGGACCAGTAATCAAGGAGCCTCAATCCTCACCACTGGCATCAGGGGGGACATACAGCAAGAGGTTGACAAGTACACACACAGTATTTACAGATGCAGCTCTCTGCATCAAGTGCAATTTCCCTTAAGAGCACAGAGAGACCAAAGTCAATCCAGGGCTGGTTTCTCCCTCTTTCTCCAGATCCCCAGTAAGACTCCCCACTGACACATCTGTAGAGTTGAGATCTCAGCTGAGTGGCCAAGTGAAGATCTCCAGCACCCAGTCTGTCCAACCAGTGCTTTGTGTCCCTGCTGACACACACACTCTTTGAAGTTTGATTTACAAACACACACACACACACATATGGGAAAGTCTGGCATAGGTTTACTAGCTAGCCCCTTTTGCCCAGACTATAAGGTAGTTATCAATGCCATCAGCCAGCTCCTTATCAGCTACTTTAAGGCCCTTAACAAAGGGTATCCAATCTTACTGTGTAATGTTACTATTAATACAAATGGTAGTTTGACCAAGAGCAAGGCTATTATGAGTGTCCCACAGTGTCACCAAATAAATATGCAAGTACTCTCAGAACTTAAATATCTTTAGACAGACCAGCCACAATGAAATGTTTAAAAATATTTAATATTAAATAAAAGAACAAGACAATCTTCTTCTTTTTCTTCTTCTTCTTCTTCTTTCGGCTTTTCCTGGTTAGGGGTCACCACAGCGGATCACCTGTCCGCTCATGATCCTAAACATATATTTACAGTAACATCAGAATTCAAAATCACAGGAAATATTTAAAACAACATTGCAGTACAGTCTCAAATAAAGAAAGAAAAATATCCAAGCTAAAATTCCTGACAATATCCAAGAGAATTACTATATCCTAGTTAACTTACTTATAGAGCATGGCAGATGTGGTGAATGGATCTTCTAGTTGATGTTGTCAGGTCAAAGACAGAATACAGAATGCTGTGTCTCAAATTAATATATCAAATATTACTGCTGGGCTAGTTTGCAGATTGACATAATTTCTTGTCATCTGACTTCTAGTCTCCAGGCCCAAAACAACCATTGATGGCAGCTGGTAGCATTTAGCATTTACCTATAAAAATACATAGACAAGGACTTTTCCTCAGATCTTTGATAGATGCTGGAAGCCATAAAACAATAAAACGCTTCCAAGACAATACAGAAAGTTCCCTAGTTTTAGACATTGTGTCTCCTTGTTGCCATAAAGTAATTTAACTTCAGCAGTTTTTCTGAAATTTACTAGACTGATGTTAACTTCCTGTGTTCCAGTTTCCACTTTTAAAATATATACATTTAAACAGTTGTACTAGTGCATGTACATTTCTGTTCTGTTCCAGAAGGGCAGTATTTTACAAAATACCTTTTTTAACACAAGTCTGTACAAACAAGTTTGATATACACATAACATACAGTTCTAATACAGTTTTAACAGAAGCATCGTATATGAAACATGTTGACATTCACAAATAACATATAACCATTTACAAAATTCCACACAGTTGCTCTGGCAGTATCTCCCTTTGTCACACTTCTATATAAATCATGTTGATATTCACAAATGACATGTAATTACTTACAAAATTCCAGCTAGCTGGGCTGGCAGTATCTCCTTTTGTCACAAGGCTAATAAATGAAAAGTAACAACATAAAATGCATGACAGCAGCAATGTGCTAAAATATTTATTATATACAAGATCTTAAAACAATTACTCACCCTTTTATTATATCATTCTCCAATATATGTAAAACATTTAAAAATATATAAAGTTGTAAGGAATATTTATATTACTTCCATCGAATAAAAACGTTTAAAAATATAGTAATATATGATCCCATAAAAATGCTATTGCATTCCATAACTATGTGTATAAATGTATGTTGTAATTATAATCCAGCTGCTCTTAGTACAGGAGCTACTGGTATATAATCATTCAATCATGGAGGTTTAGCAGTATCTAAAATTAGCTGCCAATATAGCTCATTGTATTCTGTTTTGTCTCCCATAGTCATCCTTTTCTAGGGTCTGTGACCACTTCTTCTATTACAAAAAACTTAAAATCTCCTTTTATACAATCTTTTTGTATGTCTGTACATAGCATTTGTGTCATTTCCTTTTTTAATATCATATATATGTTCATACATTCTTTTTCCTAAATGTTCACTTTGTGTTGCCTGTATAAAAACAGGGACAGTCTGTACAATATGCAATATTTATAACTCCTTTGTTATAACAGTGATAATATTGCTTATTCTATATAGTTCTATTTCTAGCTGATATGCACATTGTGAATAAGTTCCGCATTTAAAGGTACCAACCATTGTCTGTGTAGTTCCTTGTTCTAATTTCTTTCTACTTTTTAAAATATCCTTTATATTCTGCCCTCTTTTATAGATAAATATTATAAGTTTGGAGAAAATGCCTGGTAAGTTTGAAACTCTAGAATAAACTTCTTCCAGTTTTTTCATATAATTTCATTTATCTTGTTTGCATCTGCATTATAGTTCAATATATAGGTTTTGTTGAAATTATTATTTGTAATTGTAATATTTTACTTTCCTCGTTGAGTTCATCTCTACCCACCCCAAGAATTGAGGAGTAGTTAGTGCTCCTCCCTTTTTTACCTCTTCTAACATATCAGTAATTAGATCCATATGATATGATCTTTTTAGGAACATATTTTTTACATTTTCACATTCTTTTATAAAATCATTATTTTCAGACATCATACAAGCCACCCTAATATATTGTCCTTTGACTCTACTTCTTTTTTGACGCATTGGTTAGTCACATGTATAGTGTAAATGGGTCTATATTAGTTTGTTGAAAACGAAGTTCAGAGAATGAACATTTATCAAACACAAATCAGCGAACAGCCGTTCATCGAATGTTCACCTCAGAGAATGTGTTTCTCAGGGCAGCGAGTTACTTATACCAACTGTCAAACACACCGCAGTATATCAACCCCCCCTACACTCCCCACACCCCCCACTTTTATATATATATATATATATATATATATATATATATATATATATATATACATATGTATATGTGTATATATATATATATATATATATATATATATATATATATATATATACATTCTGTTCCCTATTTAATTTCAAACTACTGAAATCACGAATTTCAGTATTTCAAAATTAAAATAGCAAAGTCTTGAAATACAGCTAAACCAGAAGTGTGAAATTCAAAATCCCGAAGTACAGAGATTTTGAATTAACGCTTCTGATGTTGTGGTGTGTCAATGGTAAGATGTGAGTTTGGGTATGTATGTATGTGTATGTGTGTTGGTTAGGGGCTTTAGTGTATGTCAGTGTGTGTTTTGACTGTGATGTGTGTGTGCGAGGATGTGTACAATGTGTGGGAGTGAGTAACCTGTGTGTGTCTGATTGTGCGATCTCAGAGTTAGTATATATAAGTATGGGGGGTGTGGGGCCGCAGCCCCCCTGCTTATCTGTAGTGTAGGATATTATATTTGAGTTGGGGAGGAAGTTGTGTGTGTTGTATCTGTAGTGTACCATTGGGATTTTGAATTTCACGATTGTAGGGTTTCGGTGTTTTGTGTGTTCGGCTATGTAATTTCGAAATACTGAAATTCAGGATTTCAGTATTTCAAAATTACATAGTGAATCTGTATATATATATATATATATATATATATATATATATATATATATATATATATATACCAACTCCAAGACTGTACTACAGTGGAGAAAAGGGCAAATTTCCTAATGCTGGCCAAACTCACTGCCTTGGTAAAAATGTTCACTGATGTGAATGCTCAGTGAATGGACATTCGCTGCTTTATGGTTGATGAATGGCCATAAGCTGAAGTTAGTTTTCAGTAAAAAAATCAGGAGACAGTACACATGCCGAGATTATAATATAAAGCCAGAAATTTATTGTAAGCACTTTCATGCTGTCTCACACAATGTTTCATTAGACAATGAATCTAGCAAGTTTAATCACAAATTTAAATTAAATAATTACCAATGAAAAGATAAAATCAGAATGTGTCATGAATGACGTGACACAATACTAAAACACATTTATGGAAACAATACAATTAAATACATTTTCTATACTGAAAATCAATATTAAGTGTTCTATTCATACATTTACAATAGAATGGTTCGTAACCTTATTTGTTGGTAAAAGCTTATAAACAGTATCCAAAAATGTCTATACATATAATTCATTAAAATAAGTATCAGCACTTTCACGTATGGTGTCTTATAAACCATATCACTACTATAGGAATTTCCAACAATGTAAAATAATATCAAAATACATTTAGAAAGCTTCCTATACTTTGATTGAGAGAATGCTAAAAATCAATATATTTAATGCATCAATAGTATTGGTAACGGACATGTAAATTAATAATCACAGTCGGATCTTGATTTGAACAAAGTTAGGAAAATACCTCAAAACAGATAATCACTGGAAATCTGTGATAAGTCAAATGGAAATGCTATAACAGCAGGGTTCCCAATACAAACAGGGCTGGTATTGGCATATAAAGGAATCACGTGATCCAGATGTAATCTAAATATTAATAGGAATATCATCACAAACAAAAATATATAAAGCACCCTAATTCAACCAATCATACCTCAAATACATGTATACTCAGCTAAAGTCTCATTGTGGGCTATGAAGTCTGAATGTATATATTTCGTGCCATGAGATAAAGCAACATTTAGAAATAGTATGTGGCATAAAACAAATATGAGGAATGCGATAGATGCTATTTAGTTAAAAATTCTATTATGTGGCCAAGCAGATATTTATACACAAAATAATAAATGTTATGCTCAACATGATGACTCAAAAATAACAATCAATGAAAAGTAAGAATAAACCATTTACCTCCAACTGCCCCTCTGCTAAAGTTTCCTGTCTGTGTGATTGCAGATTCACTTAATCACAATACAAGGAATGTGATGGATGCTGTTTAGTTAAAGATTCTATTGTGTAGCCAATCAGATATTTATGCACAAAATGTGTTTTATTTAACTTATAGACTCAAAAAATAACAATCAACAATAGGGTGCTTTATATATTTTTGTTTGTGATAGTACGTGAAAGTGCTGATACTTACCTTAATGAATTATAAGTATATACGTTTTTTGATACTGTTTATAGACTTTTACCTATAATAAGGTTACAAACCATTTTATTGTAAATGTATAAATATTGCTGAAGTTGATTTTATTTCTTTAGAACACAATATTGATTTTCAGCATAGAAAATGTATTTAATTGCATTGTTTCTGTAAATGTGGTTTAGTATTATGTCTCGTTATTCGTAACGCGTTCTGATTTTATTTGTTTGGTAATAATTTAATTTAAATTTGTGATTAAACATGTTAGATTCATTGTCTGATGAAGCACTGTGTGAGACGGCGAAAGCGCTTACAATAAATTTCTGGCTGTATATTATAATCTCAGCATGTGTGCTGTCTCCTAAATTTTTTTACTGTGACTTTTGTTTTTTTTGCGGAGACAGTTTTATCCTATGTGGCTTTGTTTTTATTGACTCTGAAGTTAGTTTTCAACAAACTAATATAGATCCAGTGTAAATATGAATTTGGAAAAGTCTCTTTTTTAAAAACAGATTTAAAATCTTTTTTATTATCCAATTTATGTATAGTAGCATCAAAATAATTAACCATTTTGTAGGTAATAGAATATGTACATTTCAAAAATGTTGTCTTGTATACAGTCAATAAACTCCTTTAATTTATCTTCTGTGTCCCCCCAAAAATACAAATATCATCTAAAAATTGTTTATATAAATTCTAACTTTTACCATATTGCGGATTATTCAAATAAATATGTTTCGATACCTTTAACACCATATTTGCATATATTGGGGTGCAAACCTCCCCATAACTACTCCTTTATCCTGTTTAAAAAATCAAAATAAATAAAGTTATTTTTAATATCATTTCCATGAATTCTAAAATTAATCTAATCTCTACAGAATCTAAAATATTACAATCTATAAGTGCCTTTTCAAACCATGTTGTCCTTATATCATGATGTAGAGTAGTAAAGAGATCCACAATATCTATTGTTAGAAAAATAAGATTATCATTATGTAATGTCTTATTGATTCCATTCAAAAAGTCCCAGCAATCTTTAAGTAAATAATGGTTCTCATTCAAAAACCTGTTTCAGTTTGTTGTCCACAAATATAGATGGCAGGTGAGTTTTTGACTCATTAGCTGCTACTATTGGTCTTAAGCAGTGAGTTTTGTACATCTTTATGTACTTTAGGAATGCAAAACATTGATGATACTATAGCCTTGTCTATATGGTGGAAATTATATAATTCAATATTAATAACCCCTTGGAGTAATAAATCTTTTAGATAGCTGTCATTCTAAGACTAGGCTATATTAATTTCATATTTGGAAACCAGTGAATATGTATCACCATTAAGTAAAATGTCCATCATTCTCTCTGTATATTGTTCTGTATTCATGATTACCAACCCAACATTTGTAGGGTCTATATCACTTCAATGAAACGGCTGAAGTTCGAACACCATATGTTCGAACTTCTAACCTCGAAGTGCAAAAACATCGAAGTCTTAGAACAGCGATTTTTTTTCCCAGGGAAAAAAATCGCTGTTCCAAGAAACACACACACAACTCAAGCACACCAAAAAAACAACAATCCACACACATACACTTAAAATCCTACATCTAACCCTACACTAAACTGTATATACACTACTATCTGTCCACTTACCTTAACCTAAACCCTAACTCTAAGGTCTGTCACTATCTCACACTCATCTGACCCGCACCCTAACCCTAACTCACCTATCCCACCCTAACCCTAAAGTCTGTCACTATCACACACCCACCACCCGTGCCCTAACCTTAACTCACCTATCCCACCCTAACCCTAAAGTCTGTCACTATTGCACACCCACCTCACCAGCGCCCTAACCCTAACTTAAATAACCCGCTCCCTAACCTTAACGTCCGCACAATCGCACACTTACCTAAACCTGACCTGTAACTTTCCACCACAGCACTGAATTTAGTAAAGCCACAGAAACAGCCCACTGAATTCTTTCCCTGGGAAAGAATTTGGTGTTCCGTGGCTTCGCGATAATCAGTTTTCGGATGTCACAGTTTGAACATATGGTGTTTGAACTGCTGACATTTCAACGAACGGTCATAGACCCCATTTGTATCGGGCCTTATGATCTATTTTTGTACTGTATCCACCTGACCACCCATATTGGGCCTGATGATCCTAATGGAGTTATCTCTTAAATTATCAAGTATAAGCTTTTCTTGTTTATCTAAGTTATAAATTCTTATATCCTGTCTTACTATAGCCTAGAAGTTTTTGAATTGTAGGTGAATGGTTGGGTTAAAAATACTTTTCTTCTTTAGTATCTCCTTCTGGGGAATTCATTTTTCATTAGGATATGAAACTGAGGTAGTGTAGTAGTTAAATGTGTGGCTTTATATGCAGGCATTCCTGGTTTGTGCCCCAAGACAGGCAAATTACTTTCCTATGTGAAAGTAGTGTTAAAATTATACCACGTCAGTCGCTCTGCTAGACTGGGGTCCAAGGAAGTAAATACTGTGGAAAGAAATAGCCAGGGAATTGTTATGGCTAGACTTGTATAGGCCCTCTGGCCAATAGCCTAGTACCAACCTATGAACCTATATAATATTTTGAAATTTATTTTCCTAAGAAACAGTTTGAGATCTATAAGTACATTACTTATGTCAAATTTAAACCCTTTCATAAATCTGAAATTAATTTTCTCTATAGGGAGGTCATTATAGTTAAAAAACTTACAATTGTTAAAAATGCTGATATAACCCTCAGTGTAAATAGCACCATTGTTACCACTATTTTTATGGTCTTTCACCTTATATGATCCCATTAGCTCTTTCCTCTCCCTCTTCCTCCCTCTGTTCCCAATCTTGGACTGCAATCTCCACAGACCGAGTTGTTTCTGTAAAAACTTTGTTGTACATTCCTGCTCCTTATCCTTTCAGACCTTCCGAGGGGGGGGGGGGACTCTAAATGGTCATGTATGTCAAAAATACCTTTATTATAATTTTGTATCTTATGTGATTCATTACATTTCTGTGTTTGCCTGTTTTCTACCTCTGTTTCTCCTTCCTCTGATGTACTTCGTTATGCTCTATATGATTCCTAGTTATTAATCTTTTATCAAATTTATAACTAAATTTATAATTATGGGGCTTAAGATGCATTCTATTAGTCTCTTATTCAATACACTCTGTCTCTCTGCTTTGCTAACATTTCTGAATATTTCTTTATCCACAGTGAATAACAAATCTTTTTGTATGTTTTTGTTTGTGTGTTAAATATCTTTGTATAGTATATACATATCCATTTCATTTTGTTTAATAAAAGTTCTCATAATATCAAATCCACATTTATCAAATACATTGATAAGTTCTTTATGAAACTCACTTCCTTCAGTAACATTGTTAGGATATGTACATTCCTTTAAACAGCAATTGTCCATTTTCAAAAGTTTTGTATTTTAACATATATTTCAACTTAAATAAATTTCCCTCATATGTATCTATACTACTATTGTTAAAATCAAAGTAAGAAGAAAGTCAAAATTATCATATCTTTGGTATTCCTTTTCAAATTTGTCCTTCACTGAATTACATATACAAACATTCTGTTATGTCCCAGTCTCACTATTGTTGTGTAAAATAATGGGTTCAATCCTTGAATATCGTAGTTGCAGCATACCCTGTTTTCTGTTATGCACTTGTTATATAGAGTTGTCACCCATTCCCTCACTCATTCTTGCAGTGGATGACGTATCAACACCATTTCCACACCTTTTACATTCAGAGGGTTTTCTAACACCATCTCCTTTTTGCATAGGCAATGGATCTCATGGTATTTTGCCCTGGATATTCGCCACGTCATTTCCTCCTTTTAAAAGTCCTTTCTGATTCCTTGGGGGTGTAACTTCTGAGCGTGTCAATCCCTCATTGGTTAAAGATTGTGAAATGTTAAGTTCCCTTGAATTAATTAGCCTTATGAGTGATAAAAAGGGTATTAATTAAAAAAAAAGACATGAAACAGATTCCCTTAAGGTAAATGGTCATAGACTACATAATACATTGATTTAAGCTATTCTATGGTTTTAAGGCCCAGTCCCAAACCAGTTTTCTTAATTGATTACGTATTTTTTTACAAAACGGAATTGCATTTGTATATAAATATACCCTAAGTAATATTGCATGGTATTTTTGCCTAGAGTTTTTAAAACATGGCATATATACATACATGTATAATTTTTATTTTTTAAAATGATACAGTTCAGTTAAAGCATAATAGAAATGGCAATGGTGGAAAAATGTATATAATGGGAAATAGAATGATTTGTGTTATTCTAATGAAGTCCTAATATATATATATAAATATGTGTATATATATTTATGTATGTATATATAAAATGTGTGTATGTATGTATATATATATATATATATATATATATATATATATATATATATATATATATATAAAATGTGTGTATGTATATATATATATATATATATATATATATATATATATATATATATACATATATATATATATATATATATGTGTGTGTGTGTGTGTGTGTGTGTGAAAATACTCTGCTTAGTTGTGTTAAAGCTTTAATAAAGTTTCACTGATTTGTTTACCCTTAAACAACAGCCTGAATTATCCAAACCATAAGTACGCTTATCAGTAACTACTCTGAACATGGATGCTTCCACCTGGGTTTGGGGGCATTATCTAACTGGACATTCTAAGGAATGTGGACAACATCAGATGCCCAACTGCAAAAACATAGTGAAGATGAGGGTGGTCTTCCTTAATTTGCAGGCCTTTCAAGACCTCCTTCCCAAAGAGGTAGTAGTTATCTACTTGGACAGTATCTAGATGGTATGGTGCTTCAATAAACATGACAGAACAAGATCCTACCTACTCTGCTGAGAAGCTATGAGGATTTGGGATTGGGTCATAACTTCACATCACTTTCTGATAGCAACTGGTTTCCCAGAGAAAGCCAGTGTCATTGTGGAGAGGCTGAGCAAGTAAACATCACTTCAGCATAAATGATTTGTAAGAAAATCAACAGCCCAAAAGAGTTTCTGTCAATAGGAGAAGCCTTGATCTAACCTTTGTGCTTCATCCTTCAACACCAAATGCAGCAACTTTTTCTCCATTCTCCTGCATCATTGTGGCACCCAGAGACACATTGGTTCACACTTCACCCCCACATAGAAATCAAGCTTATGTAACATTATTGAAACTAGTACTGGAAAATAACTTGTTTTCTTTCAATGGCACAATTTATCAACAACTACATGGGGTAGCCATGGGTGCCAAAATGGCACCAGCGTATGCCAGTTTGGTGCTCAGCTCTTGGGAAGCAGACATTCTCCCCAGACTTGAAGATTTTGACTTAGTTAGTCTATATAAAAGTTATATAGATGACATATTTTTCCTGTGGAGAGGGTCACAAATTGAGCTGGAATTGTTTCTCACCAGAGTGTGTCAAAGCATAGGGTTCCTTGACTTCACCCTTTCGGGTATAGGTAATGTAGTTAACATTCTTGATATTACCCTTTCCCGAGACCCTGAGACCAGTAAGTTTGATTCTATGACCCATAGAAAGAGTACCTTTTGGAACAGCTATCTGGATTTCACCAGCCAACACCCCTTATTTATAAAAAAGAATATAGTGAAAGGGCAATTTGTATGGTTAAGCCGCATAGTTAATGAAGACAGCATACTCACTGAGCTGAGTGGAGGAGGGACAATGACTATAACTCTGATCTAAGATGTATAACAATAAGTATCCTGTTTTATTGGCTTACTTATACTGGTTATTGCTTCTAGCAATTCATACATAGGTTCATAGATTAGTACTAGGCTAACTGCCCTTGTGAGCCATTTTAAGCCTAGCCAATTATGCCTTGTGAGACTCAAACCCTGCACCTTGTGTTTGTAAGGCAAACACCTTAACCATTAGGCCACCCTCCCAACCCTTTTTTATTGCCTACTGCATACTTTTTATTGTATTTTATTGATATTAACTAATCTGCATGGTTAAACTAAAATTGTCTGCCTTACAGGGCCTGAGAAATATTTTTTTTACTGTCACACTGTTTGTAAAGCTTTATAGCTAGTTTCACTGTGTGAAAGGTATTAATGGGAAATTTTCTGTACTTGTTAAGCACCTATTTGTTTGTTCTGATATCCAGCCAAGGAGTGTATAATATAACTGATTTGTTTGCAGTTAAAAGGATTATGTAGAGTCTCCTTGCTCCTTTATCTGTTTAAAAACTTTCATTTTGTGGCTCACTGCTGTTCTTCTGCTGTGATAAACATTTCTCTAGTATTTACTGTCTAAAAGAGTGTAGGCTAGTAGCTTTAGTATTGCCCCAGTGTCTCTGGGCCTGTTTGTTTTTGCAGTGATTGTTCTGAGCACATGACCAGGCCATCTTGAATTAGCAGAATCCTTTCTTTACCTTCATGGCAGGATTGTGTTGACTGGCTGCTGGCTAGTGGGGGTTGGGTGGTCTAGGGCTTGTAGTAAGCACTCATTGGTTCTTTTGAGCTCTTTTTTAAAAATAAAGTTGTCTAAGGTTGTATCTTCTGGTATTTAAGCCCTAACTTTGAGAGGATTCCTGTCTATACACACTGAGCCAAGTGGAGGAGGGGCATTGACTACAACAATGATCTAAGATATATAACAGTAAGTTTCCTGTTTTTTGGCTTATTTATACTGGTTATTGTTTCTAGCAATTTATATATAGCACTTTTTATTGCCTGCTGCATACTTTTTACTGCATTTTGGAAATATAGAGTATATTTTAGTGCATTTACTAAAACTGTATTTGCCTTAATATTGCTACAACTCAAGTGCTCTAGCTTGCACTGCAGCTGAATTGTTTTACTGTGTTTTAGCTGTTTTTCTATATATATATATAGACTTCTCTGTATATGTAGACTAGCTACTTATTCTACTGTATTACTGCCTCTTAAATCGTTTTACAGTTGGGCACTTGCATTGCTTCATTTAAAAAGTTTTAAATTGCTAATTTTGTAGAGTTTTAATTGCATTTACTGTTTAGGGCTGCACACTCAAGTGTGTTAGCCTTTTCTGTGTTTATTTACTGTATTATTGCATTGTTTATCCTGTTTTAACCAAAACAAAAAAAAACAAACAAAAAAAATACTATCTTATTTGCTCGTTTCCCGACTTTCCTAGCTAGTATAGTCCAGATCCAGGCCTTCCTTGTTTCAGGACTTTATTTTTTGTGTTCAGACCTATCCAGACCTTGCTGTGGTATAGGGAAGTCCTACTGCTTACCAGTTGGAGTGGTGAGCATTGTACTGCCTATCTAACACTAGAGGAGTGGTTTCCAGCTCTGAAATTGTAATTTTATTAGCCTTTTTGGGCTGATTTCTATCCCTTTCAACTTTCTGGCTTATAAACGCATGTGTTTGTGCATTATTTGCATTGTGCAGCACTGCTGGGCTATGGTTAAACTATTCCAGGTGCCAGAAAGTCTGCTCTTCAAATTTTCCCTTATAACTAGCTGGTTTCTCAGTAGTAGCACTAAAATCTGAACTCCTGTGACTAGCACTTGCTCTAGAAACTGATGGAAAGCACTAGGAAGCCTTAAACTGATACAAGCACTCAACTCTCCTTGTTAATAAAGAGAAAGTAATCGTAGGCACTAAACAGCCTATAACTGCAAAGTACCTTGCAAAGGTAAGGGAAAACAGCTCTTGTACTTTACAAAAAAGCACCTAAACAGGCATGTCCAAGGGTCGGCTTCCAGTGATTTCTCCTGTCCACCTGGTGAATCTGGGCATATTGGGACAATGCAGCAACTGCCTCATGTACACAGACAACCCTCTCCTCCTACCACCCAACACTACAACCTGTGAGAGATGCACTTACATAGCCAAACTGGAAGCAAAGCTCTCTCCAGCCAAGATTGTGCTAGACAGTCAAGAGGAGAAGGTTAACACCTGCACTACACCTCAAGCAACACATAGCCCTTCAAAACCCACACCATCAACACCCACACATAGCAACATTAAACCCACATATGTGGAGGCCCTTAACATTAACCTGCCCAAGCAACAAGGACCTCCAAAGCTGAAACACAAACAAACACCAGTCACAACCAAAGTGACACATAGCTCACAACACCAGTGTGCTACCCAACAACAGCCCCTAAGGCAAGACAACGTCCCCACACTTTAGTCATAGGTGACTCTATAGTCAGGCACATTAATGTCCCACTCACCAGGCTGAACAAGGAGAAAATTACAGTCAGTTGCCTGTCAGGTGTCAGGATACACCACATAATGCATGCACTCAAGTCACTCCACAGCAAGTACAAATATGACTCTGTCATTGTCCATGTTGGAGTGAATGACTTGAGATGTACCTCCCTGGACTACATGAAAAGAGACATGGAAGACCTCTCAGATTGTGTGGCCCAGGCAGGTATGACCCTAGCCCTGAGTAGCATCCTGCCTTCGCCCAGAATTATACCACAGTATAAGGACAAAATGATTGACTTCAACAATTGGCTAAGCTTCTGGTGTCATTCAAAGGAGATCCAGTATCTGCCTGCCTGGGATGACATGATCGACAAACCACAATGCTTTGCCAAAGATGGACTGCACCTGTCACCCCTGGGATTCAGGTTACTGGCTAAAGCTCTTGCCACCCCTATAGTGCCTTTTTTAGGCAAGGTTCAAAGGACAAAACCACCACTGTAACAGTTACAAGCATGCAAAATCAGAAGGTAATTCTACTCAATGCTAGAAGTCTAAACCTCAAAATGCACTCTCTCGAGGCACTCCTAAAAATGGAGAACATTGATATCTGTGCAGTAACTGAGACCTGGTTCAAGGCTCCAGAGAGCACCCCTGCAATACCAGGCTACAACGTTTTTGGCGACCAAACCAAGACCGAAACACTAAAGGTGGAGGAGTGTCCATATTCACCAAGGATATTCACACCCCCAAGCTAGTTGCCCAACACAATGCATCTGAAATTCTCCAGGTGCAACTAACACTAGGTAAGACTGCAATCCAAATTGTAGCTTTCTACAGATCCCCCCATCATGCCCCAAGATTCTCACTACACCTTTCTAAACATACTAGAAAATATTAATTTACAACCAACACCCTAATACTGGGTGATTTGAACTACCCTGCCATTAACTAGGAAAACTACTCGGGTACCAACACCTTTTCCCAACGGTTCTTGGAATTCATAAATTCCAATGCCCTGGATCAACTAATCCATTGTCCCACCAGGGGCTCCAATATCCTAGACCTGGCCATTACCAACATGGGAGATATATGCTCCACACCAGTGGTCACCCCCCTCAATGGCCAGGTATGACCATAAGCAAATCACCCTTGACAGCCACATTCCACCCCCCAGTAAGGAAACCTCTGTAAAAAATTTTCCAAAGCCAACTTCATGCTACTCAAGTCAGAAGTGACAAACTTCATGACACCCATGCAGACGGGAGCTGAAAGTTCGACTGCTGAATCCTACACTAAGGCACTGTACGAGCACATCCACTCGTGCATGAATTGTGCCATCCCAAATAGAACCAAGATGCTCTCCTCCAAAAAAAGGAAGCCAATCTGGTGGTCCCCTGCCGTAAACAAACTATACAACAGAAGGAAGAAACTGTTGCAGAAAAGAGGAAAATCCCAGGATGCAAAAAAACTCCCTTACCAGCCTCAGTAAGAATCTGAAATCCCTCATAAAATCCTCCAAAGCTAGTTACAAAAATAAAATTGCCAAAGATTCCAAAGACAACCACAAGGCATTCTATAGTCATGTCAAGAATCTAAATGGCAATCCTCAGATCTACAGCTGAATGGCACTAAATATACTGATCCCAAGGATATTGCCAATATCCTGGCAAATCGATTTAGTGTCAACTTAACCACCCTCTCACCTCCTAAAGGGCCCATCTCAATACCAAAAGATTGTCAAATTCCTGTAATCTCAGCCACACAGGTAGAAACCGCAATCTCCAAAGCTAAGAATACAACATCCATGGGACCAGATGACATCCTAGGCTGTGTACTACATGAACTACAAAATGAACTGGCACCTCACCTAAGTGTGATGTTTAATCATAGCTTCACCTCAGGCTTCGTGCCCACTGAGTGGCGCACAGCTAAGTTATCCCACTCCACAAGGGGGGATCCCCCTTTGATCCCAGGAACTACCATCCCATCAGTCTGATGAGCCTTATCTGCAAGGGCATGGAACACATTATCATGGAACTTATAAACAAAGACATTGTCAACCTTCAAACACTGGACCCCACCCAGTTTGGGTTCATGAAGGGCTGATCTTGTCTACTGAACCTGACTGACTTCTTCGAATCAGTCTCCAGAGCTGTGGATGAGGGTAAGGTGGTCCACACAGCCTATCTGGACCTCACCAAGGCCTTCGACACCATCCCCCACTCTGGAATCATAGATAAACTTACTAAGCTGGGCATAAATCCCTACATCACTCGGGTTGCCAACTGGCTTACTGACAGAACCCAGACTGTAAAAGTAGCTGACTCCAAATCCAGCTCCAGACAAGTGACAAGTGGAGTACCTCAGGGTTCACTCCTGGTACCGCTCTTGTTTGGCATCTACTTCTCTGAAGTACAGGCCAGCAGTAAGGGATTCTGGCTAACAAAGTTCGCAGATGACTGCAAACTGGGAGCCATTACTGAATCCCCAAATGATGTGTATATTCTCCAAAAGGGCCTTACAGAAACAGATGCTTGGTGCCAGAGCCATGGGTTCAAGCTTAATGCCAAGAAATGTATAGGTATTCCCTTTGGGAAAAAAACATGTACCCATGAATTACCACATAGGTGGCAGTACACTAAACACCGAAAGTGTGATGAGAGACATAGGGACACAGGTGGCCAGTGGTCTCACCTTTGATAACCACATCACCACAACAGTCAGGAAATCCTTCTGTGTGGCACACCTCATCACTAAGGGCTTTTTATCCAGAAAAAAGGAGGTCATTGTCCCACTGTACTAATCCCTCATTAGACCCATTATAGAGTACAATGCCCCATTTGGTATGTACCTCACAAGACATCTGCAACAACTGGAAAGGATGCAAAAATACCTCACTAAAAGAATCACAGGCCTAAAGTAGATGCCCTATGCTGACCGTCTAAAAAAACACCAGGTATACTCTGTGACATATTGTCTACTCAAAGGCAATCTCTGCTTAACATACAAGGCCATATCAAACCCTGAGCTGTTGGATATGTTCCACTTAAAGAAATCCCAATCCCTCAGAGCCACACGCTCCAGGGATCTATACCTTGTCATCATAATGAACAAAACATGATGGAGGGATAGGTTCCTGACCCAGAGACTCCCCATACTCTGGAATAGACTGCCCATACATGACAAGCAGAGTGCCTCCTTGGCCCTCTTCAAAAGGAACCTTGACGATTGGATGGGCGATAGGAAATTCACCCCAGGGTTCACATCAGTCACCCTGCTAGACAGGGGTCCCGGGAAGTAAATATTGTGAGAAGAAATATCCAGGGAATTGTTATGGCTAGGCTTGTATAGGCCCTAGGGTTGATAGCCTATTACCAATCTATGAACCTATGTTTGCTAAAGAAAGCCAATTCCTGAAGCAGCATTTTGTTGAAAAGCATTATCCAGAGGCTTTAATTAATCAGATTCTCAAGCAAGTGATGGACAATAGGTACAGCAGATAACCCCCTATCCTCAAACATGGCTTCATTAACACTAGGTGATCTAACGTCAATGACAACACCAGATTCCCTCTCCCAATCTCCCTAGACTCACAAGTCATAAGAGACATCCTTACTAAAAACTGGTAGATCATTAGCAGTAGCCACGAACTGGCCAAGATCTTAGGACTGTCCCCCGTCTTTGGCTACAAGAAAACACAGTCTCTCAAGTCGCTGTTTGACTCTGGGCTCTCCTATAACACTAAAACCTCCACCTCCACTCCAGGAATGTATTGCTGCGGCAGATGCGTATGCTGCAAATACATAGCCATAGGTACATCTTTTACTTTGTGATCCTCCAGGTTCAGAATTTCCTTTCAAGAAGCCTATGAATGTAACACCACCAGTTTAGTTTATCTTGCTTTTTGTGTTCAATGTGATGCATTCTACATAGGGAAAACCATCAGGAAGTTGAGAGATCGGATTAAGGAACACTGTCAGGCATTAAGAAAGGGTGACCTTAAAAATGCATTATCAAGACACAATTTGGGTAGCCCTCGGTGCACAAAGAATTCAACTTTATTGTATTAGAAAAAATGTCTAGTTTATGGGGAGATTGCAACCCCCAGCTCGAAGTGAAAGAACTCAGATGGCAAATTAAACTGCAAGCAGACACGCCCCCTGGCTTAAAGCTGTAATTTAAATGTAAAAAGCATTCTAAAATGGAACAGGTAGGGTGGAAAAAGCAATCTTAACCATCCAAAGGTGTTTATATCATTTGTAACTGTTAAATTTCTGATGAAGTTTGACTTTTAACATGAACAAACAAAAGTGCTCAAATTTTTAAGCTTTGTATGTTTTGAAAGTGATGATTAAAGTTTTCTACTTTAAGTTCTGGCTATGGTTTATGTTCCTTGAAGTCAGTTGATAAAATTTTCAGAAACTCGAAATTCATATGGTGCAGATCATATGACTGAGTTTTGGAAAACCCAAAGCTTTTGAATGGAGATTGTGGTACAGTGTGGATTGGGAAATGTACCCTTTTCCTTACTGTAGTGCGATCCCAAAGTTGGTATATATAATTTGCAGGGGGTGTGGGGGTGCAGGGGGGGGCTTGCCCCCAAGAAAATCTTAAAAAAAAGTAGATATTTGTGTTTTTTTGTGTTTTTTTTTGTCTCGACCATATGAATTTCGAGTTTCTAAAAACTTGAGCATATTTATATATGAATATAAGTGTGTGTGTGTGTGTGTGTGTGTGTGTGTGTGTGTGTGTATATATTCATATAATGGCAACAAGTCATCTATTTTGGATATTTCCTTTGGTGTCTTCACAGGTGACATTTTATCAGGATTTTCCACCATGGATATGCCACTATCTGATGTTGCAGACAACTCAGAGTCTGACAGTGATGACAGCTACACTTTGGCAGAGCCAGGGGTCATGATGCCATTGTTAAATACAAGCAATGTGGAGTCCAGATACCCACTCCCCTAGAGTAGATCTGAAATATGGAATGTACCTCAGACACACAAGAAGACATAGAAGGACAAGAGGTTGAACATATGTCTAACTAGGATGGGATACATCCCCTTGCAGTGCAGTCCTTCTTAGTTGGTGCAAGCTTTACTGAGCATGGGGAAGACATGGGTCGATACTGTGCCTGTGATCATGACACTGTGGGTACCAACCTCCTACCTGAGCTAGCTGTCACAGTGTCCATGACCCAGCAAATGTGCAGGGCCATACTAAAGAGAGAAGCTAACAATACCTCAGTCCTTGCTGAGATGGAAAGTATTTTAAAGGATTGTGCAGTGACCTGAGGGAGTGTATGTCCTGTATGTGTGGCATCATGGACATGTTTCATAGGCAGCTTGCATGAACCTGGTGTCTGCCTATGCACACCACTAGAATGCCAGACACATTTGCTGTAGCTGCTGTATCTCTCTTTCCGGTGATGAAAGACCAGGCTAACACAGAATGGGAAAAGCATGGTCAGGTACATGTAGTACCACCACTTCCACTCCACTATCCACTGCAAACTGGAGTAGCATAAGATTTGGATGTATAAGAGGCCATGGAGTTCAGGCCACAGTTGTCACTCACATTCATGCAATGCTGCTTCCTTTAATCAAGGGTTAGACAGTGCCTAAGACTCTTACAGGAGAGGACATGCATTTGTCTATAGGCATATCTGCTGTGGGTGTCTGGAACTTGGCCCATCTCCCCACACACACACACACACACACACACACACACACACACACACACACACACACACACACACACACACACACACACACACAAAATGGTGACTGCATTCATTTCTTGCTCAGTGCACCTTAGTCCTCCCCATATCTGACACCCATGGCATCAAGTTTGCTTCAAGCATACCAACATATCGACATTTGTTTGTGGATGACACTTGACTCTATGGCTCTCCCCCAGTTGTACAAATGATGATAACCATTTCCTGCCCTTTGTACTCAGCGTCTTGGGTAGCCTATATCTGAGACAGAGTGTGGCCAGTCTGTGCATGGAAGAGTACAGTCTGGGTGAAGGCCTGTATCCATCACTTTTACTTTACTATATGCTGCTTTATTCTGGCCCATAAGCATGAAACAGCCATTGTCTCTTAGCCTGTACAGTGGGATACTGCACCTGCCTTCATCTGGCATAATTCTGCCCTGTTGCCATCTCATCTCTGAGCTCCTCATCGGTCTCCTGCTCTGCTGCCCAGTGTGTATGCTCTTCTCCAACTGTTTTCATAAAACCATATCATGTAACACAGCACAGATTGAAAATATCTTACTACATGTGCCAAGGTCAAACTGCATGGTACCACTACAAACATCCAGGTATTAAAAGTGGACCATGAGCATGCCAAGCACACATTTGATAATGACCTGGGTTTGTGACATGGCATAGATGCAGCCATTGTCTCCCATAGTCTGGAGAGTTTTGGTAGGTGTCATTTAAAATGGCTCCAGGTCATATCTGGCATTGCCAATACGTATCCCTGGGTAAAATCACCCAGTACAAACCAATGAAGTCACAGCTGTGCCAAATGGTGAAGTTATGGGTACTCCTTGAGTGGGATGCAGTCACACTGTATATTATATCTCTTGCATTACAGGCCACCTGGTAGTTGATGAAGTAGCAAGCCTTGTGGTTAATGTATGTATTTCCTTGCTCACCAGATGATGTCTTTATTTCAGTGTGGAAAAGGCCTGCATGGTACTTTCTGTCTCCTCTGTAGTACGTAGAGGCAATATATGTTTACCTACATGCTATAGCATGGCATCAAGGAACTGGTGCTGTATTCTTCAGACAGGTACCTATGGTACTCCCACTTTGTCCCCAGTTGGTCACTGAAATGTTCCTGGATAAAGAGGCCAGTGGTAAGTGCAAATGATTCATAAATATATAAAAATGCATTGTGAGGCATGGCTGGAAGTGTAGCTGCATGTCATAACTTCTTGGGGAACAGTGGTAGAGAAGGAGGTATGCTGATAGAGGGAGCAGCAGAATTAGCCAAAACTACTTGTCAGAGACCAGCAGTAGCTACAACAGCAAGAGATGTCATCTTCCACATCACCAAACAAGCCAACCTCTCCTAACATACCATTACCTCCATGACAGACATACAGTGGACTGCTACTGTGTGGTCAGGGACATCACAGAGGAGCTGGTACACATATTCTGCCCTCACATGAAGGTTGTCAGATGAGATGGGTCATTGGTCAGTGTGTGTGAGTGCACTGTACATGTGTATGTGTGACAGTTCTAGGGGTCCTCAGTTAGTAATGGTGCTCACCATGCATGTCTTTGTCCAGTGGGGTGCATTCTCCAAGCAATGTTACTGGCATGAAGCATGTCTGGCAGGGAGGATGCTGAGCTTTGTAAGCATAAATATCAGGCCATGCCACTATGAAAACAATCATGTATACCTTGTCTGTGGAGGTGGCCACTGTAGGCCAAAACACCATCAACAATGGTAGTAGTCATGTAGGATGTGTACTACATGTCCGTGACCTACCTGTCTCATGCTGTTTTTCCCCTACTGGAGATGGCTGAAGAAAGGCCTCATGAACAACATCAGCCGTGCCATGGAGCAACAGATAGGTGATGTATATCGGTACTGGTTAGAGGCAATCCCAGTGTCCTTTGCTGCAACAGCTGTACAATAGTACAACATACAAAAATGTAAGCCCATATACCTTGTATGAAATGTTGTGGCTGCTGGAACCCTGAAGTGCTTGTAGGGATGCTATGGATGTATTCAACATATAAGAGATAATGCCTGTGACTTGTTGTACCACATTATGTTTATTTAAAGGCATACCCAGCAGAGACAATACCCACAGACACCTGTGGTGGTGGGTGAAGTTCTGCATCTATGTTCAGTCTTCCATCCAATATGATAAATTAGTCTGCCATCCCAGGCAGAGATATTAGGAATTCCTCCATGTCTTTGAGGGTGGATTGAGTTGGTGGATCCCCACCAATAGCCATCTTCTCCTGTGCAAGGGTAGCTGCTTTGCCATGGGCATGGTGGATCTTGGTAACCTCATTGTACATTTGTAGTGCAAATCAGTTATGGTGACCAACTACACTGGCATCCATGACAAGATCCTGCCATACAAAGAGGACTTCTAGCAAGATGTACATCTCTGCCTCGGGAAACATCTGCAAATATGTGCTTTGCTTAGAAGCTATCTCATCATGCAAATGTGCACATATGACTATAGTCAGTGATTAAACAGTGGTATCTACTGCATCCACACTACAGTCCTTCACAGTCCACACACATATGTCCAATGTGAGCACAGACTATGTGACACCTGTTCCACCACAGTGGCATAGACTAAATCTGTAGAGTACTGCTATGGGGCAGTTGCCTGTAGCCGGTCACTAGTGTACTCCAACCATACCACAGCATCTAGTATATACCACATGTACCTGCTGTTGCAGAGTGTGTGTGGATACCATTTCACTATTACATGTGGTTTGTGTGTCACTCCCTCACAAAATGCCATATCTAAACTCCAACATACATGTGGCTGGTTACTGCTGTCTGCTCCTGTACAATGCCTTTTGCATTGCTGTACAACATGTGGTACCTGTTTACCTGACAGAATGTTCCTGCATTCCACCTCTGAAAAAATAATGTTCAAACACAATGTACATGATGCTAACACCATAGCCATTGTCCATTGTTGTGTGCATCCCACATTACCAGGCATACATAACAGGATGATGGGGCCCATGGGAAGTCATTCCTGAGTATGTTAGTTATAACCCCTGAGTTGCTCTCCAAGTAAACTTGTTATAGCATACTTTTATTAAAATATCCCCCCAACAAGGCGTGTGTGCACATATGCGATATACCACAGTTCAGATAATTGGCATTAATGTTCTTACTTACAAATATTGCAACCACCTCTGTAATTCAGAAAAATTCCACAGTCCAATCTAGTATGCTTTTGGTTAGTTATCATATAGTGCTGTGAGCACCACAGTGGTGATGGCTGTTTTTGAATGTATAATTTCAGGGCTCATAACATAGCAACTTTGCTAATGAGGCAATTGAGGATAATTATTTGTGAATTATATATTTTATGCAATGCACAGCAGACCAAAGCTGCTCAATGAGGCTCATACCTGACTGTGTACATGCATAAATGACCACAGTTTGCATTACACATGACTGGGTGAGTCTGTGACTCCTGTGGGGCTGTGAGTGAAGTAATCAGCTTCACAGCCCCTAATGCACTTTACCATAGCTATGGACGGGAATATGAGCTGTATACACATAAAAGCTAACAGATCTTTCACACCCCAAACATCACCCTGGCAAGATTTTCATCTGTGATAGAATAGTACTAGCATTGGTCACTGTTGTGCTGCCCTGCCGCCCATCTATGTATGTCTTGTGATGCCTGCAACATGCAGTGACACATTTCTGCTACCGTTTTCCTCATGATTGCAACCTGTAAACTGGCCAAGGCTTCTGATAGTGCTGACTGTGGCATGTCTGCCACATAGTGCAGGAAGAAAAATTAGATCTTGCTGTACTTCCTGCACAGGGACCATCAAGAGTAGTTGCTGAGGAACTTTTATGAGGATCAGCATTACAAAGTGGATGCCTGTCATTGCCTTGCCAGGACAGTTAGTGAGGCTACAGGCATCATCCACACTGATGATCAGGGTAGGCATATGTACAGTGACCTGAAGAGGTGCCACCAGAATTTTCTTAGCCAATGGAGAGAGGTGGTTAGGGAAAGTGCAACATAGTTTTCCAGTACATACTCATTACAGATGAATTGTAATGTTTTGGGTATAACTGTTCAGCCATATGGAATAAATTTGAATAATGGACATCTCTCCTTTCATTTATGTTTTTCTTTTCCTGAAGAAATTGATGATAATAAGTTGATTTACTGGAGGTGTAAGGAATATCCCCCCAGACATAGAGGTACATATATACCACTGATGTTATCTGCATATATTTTATATAACCCTAGCATTGCCTATTTTTTTAACAGCTGGTCCTTATTTTAAACATTGCATTCTGATGATATATGTCTACTGATACACACACCTCAGCAACTCAGTCTGGCTTATTCTACCATCCATCCTAAGTTTGAGACACTGCATCTGTTATTAGAGATGTAGGTACTTTTCATGGATAACAAACTATCCTTTGGCCAATATGTGTCCTCTGTTGTTGGGAAATCCTTTTATGTGGCCAGATTTGTCACTGGGAGTATGTCTTCTGGATCTATTGAAGTCATTGTGCCCATCTGTTCCTCCCTTATCAGGCCAATGATGGAGTGTGGTGCACACTTTTGCATATACTTGTTTGGGCATATGATCCACCTTGAGAGATTGCAGTAATTCCTTAGTACTTCAGTTAATGGTATGTCCTCCTCACTGTTGACCAGTATATCATGTTAGACACATGTTTGCAACTCCCTTGGGCACATGTAGCATCAGGGATTTGTTTGGCCAGCTTCTCTGGTTACTGTCTCCAATGCATGTGAAGGTCACAGTAAGCTGCCTGTCGGGTGCTAGAATCCACCACATAACGCATGCACTCAGGTCTCTCAACAGCAGGTACAAGTACGACTCAATCATTGTCCACGCTGGTGTAAACGACCTGAGACGTACCTCCTTGGACTACATGAAAAGAGACATAGAGGAGCTCTCTGATTATGTAGCCCAAGCAGGTATGACCCTGACCTTGAGCAGTATCTTACCTTCACCAAGAATGATGCCACAATACAGAGATAAGATGATCAGCTTTAACAATTGGCTTAAACTCTGGTGTCATTCAAAGGGGATCCAATGTCTGTCTGCCTGGGACGACATGCTGGACAAGCCACGCTGCTTCGCAAGGGACGGCTTGCACCTGTCACCCCTGGGATTCCGGATTTTGGCTAAGGCTCTTGCCACCCCCATAGTGCCTTTTTTAGGCAAGGCAAAAATTCTAAACCTACCACCCTAGAACACAACAAAGAAAAAAAACTAAGGGTAATGCTGCTCAATGCCAGAAGTCTCAACCTCAAGATGCACGCACTCGAGGCCCTTCTCAGTATGGAGAACATCGATGTCTGTGCTGTGACAGAAACCTGGTTCAAGGCTCCTGAGAGCACCCCAGCACTATCAGGTTTTACCTCATATCATGCGTTCCGGCCCCAAAATCTGGGCAATACCAGGAAAGGAGGGGGGGTATCCATATTCATCAAGGACACCCACACCTCAAGATTGGTGGCAATGCACGATGCATCGGAAACCATCCAGGTGCAATTAACCATAGGCAAGACTGCTCTGCAATTTGTAGCATGTTACAGGCCACCCTCGCAAACTCAGGAACCCCACATGGCCTTCCTGAAAACACTGGAGGGGATAAATGTATCTCCGAACACCATCATACTAGGTGACTTCAACTACCCTAATATAGACTGGGAACACTACTCAAGCCCAAACACTCTAGCCCAAAAGTTCCTGGAATTCATAAACTCAAATGCCATGGAACAACTAGTCACCATCCCCACAAGAGGAGAAAACATACTTGATCTCATCATCACGGACATGGGAGCACAATGTTCAACACCGGAAGTATACCCCTCACTGGTGAGATCAGATCACAAACTAATCTCGCTGGAGGTCCTCATCCCGCCCCCACCCGAAATGAAAAAGACCACAGTAAAGAACTTCTCGAAAGCCGACTTCCCACTTCTAAAGACTAGTGTGGTCTCCTTTAAGGCCCCCGAGCCGGCGGTAAACATTACTCAAACCACTGAATCACTTACAAATGCCTTCTACCAGCACCTACAGGGCTGCATGGATCAGGCAATCCCAAGCAAAACAAAGACTCTTTGTACCAAAGGCAAGCGTCCAGTCTGGTGGACCCCAGCCATAAACAAACTCTACAACAAAAGGAGAAAGCTACTACAAGATAGAGCAAAATCCTTAAAAGGTAAGACACCGCTGATCACTATAAGTAAAAAGCTAAGAGCTCTCATAAAATCATCCAAAGCTAATTTTGAGAAAAAAATAGCTAAGGACTCTAAAGACAACCATAAGGCATTCTTTAGCTATGTCAGAAACCTAGGAGGAAACTCCCAGATATGCTCAGAATTAGTTCAAAATGATGTGAAGATTACTGATCCTACAGACATTGCCAACATACTGGCTGACAGATTCAGTGCAAACTTCTCCCCCCTCCCCCCCTAAAGGAGCGATATCTATACAAAATGATTGTAGCCCCCCAAACATCTCTAACGCCCAGGTGAGAACTGCTCTCTCCAAGGCAAAGAACACAGCATCCATGGGACCTGATGGTGTCCCCGGCTGTGTGCTCCATGAACTCAACGAGGAATTAAACCCACAGTTAGGACAGCTGTTTAATCTTAGTCTCACCTCCGGATACGTACCCAGGGAGTGGTGCACAGCGACTGTGGTCCCACTCCACAAAGGCGGTGCCTCCACCGACCCTGGAAATTACCGTCCCATTAGCTTGAGAAGCCTTATCTGTAAAGCCATGGAGAGGATCATAATGGATCTCATAAATAAAGACATAGGGAATTTGCAGACTTTGGATCCAACCCAGTTTGGCTTTGTCAAAGGCAAATCATGCCTTTTAAACTTGGTTGACTTCTTCGAAACAGTCACCAAGGCCATTGACGAGGGAAAGGCAGTCCATACAGCCTACCTAGACCTGGCGAAGGCTTTTGATACAATACCCCACTCGGGTATCATTGAAAAACTCATCAACTTAAATGTAAACCCATACATTACAAGATGGGTTGCAAACTGGCTGAGTGACAGAACCCACAGGGTCAGAGTTGCTGGCGCCATGTCAGACTCAAAGCCTGTCACAAGTGGTGTCCCACAGGGCTCAGTCCTGGGCCCACTCTTGTTTGGCATCTACTTTTCTGAAGTACAAGCAAACACAGGAGGGTTATGGCTGACAAAGTTTGCAGATGACTGCAAACTGGGCCGTGTGAAAACACATCTGACACAGATATCCTTCAGAAGGGTCTCACAGAAGTGGATAACTGATGCCAGAGCCATGGCTTAAAGTTAAATGCCAAGAAATGCATAGTCATACCCTTTGGGAAAAACAAGGTTACCCCTAGCTACCATATAGGTGGCAATCCCCTGATCACAGAAGAAGTTATCAGGGACCTGGGAACCCAGGTTGACAGTAGCCTTTCATTCGACACTCATATTGCTAAAGTAGTTAGGAAGACCTTCTACATTGCCCACCTTATCATGAAGGGATTCACATCTAGATCAAGGGAGGTCATAGTCTCCCTATACTCATCACTCATCAGACCAATGATTGAGTACAATGCCCCATTCGGAATGTATCTGACCCGACACTTGCAGCAGCTGGAGAGGCCACAAAAGTTCCTCACCAAAAGGATAAAGGGTCTCAAAAATCTGTCTTGTGCTGCCCGACTAAAAGAACTCCAGTTATATTCAGTTGCTTACCGCTTGCTCAGAGGTGACCTGTGCCTGACATACAAGGCCATGTCAAACCCAGATTTGATGAACATGCTTCATCTCAAAAAATCTAGATCCCTGAGAGCCACAAGGGCGGGAGACTTAAACCTCAACACGGTTATTAATAGGACGTGCTGGAGGGATAGATTCATCACCCAAAGACTCCCTATGCTGTGGAACAAAATCCCGGTTTATGTGAGGCAGAGCACCTCGCTGGCCTTGTTCAAGAGCAATCTTGACCAATGGATGGGAGATCGCAGATACACCCCAGGGGTTACCTCAGTGTCACTGCTCGACAGAGGCACAGCAAAATAATGGGCATAGTTTCTCCAAACTAAAGGGGTGGCGTAAGCCACAAAACTATGGGCTAGGCTTGTAAATGCCCTCGGGCAGATAGCCTAGTATGAACCTATGAACCTATGTACCATTCGCATGACATAGAAACAGGGAGTCAGGTGAGTCTGTATGCAGTCTTTGCCCTTATGGCACACTACCTGCTTTAGTGCCTTGTGATCTAACTGGTGTATTGTATTGTTTACCATTGCATCTACAACAATATTTTACTCTTTCAGGGTCTGTTGTGTCACATAGTGTGGAGCACATAAGTGATGATTGTTTTTTTGTTTTATGTCTCCCTCTTTATCACTGTTCTCTTTTTGTATTATTTGCTGTTTGTTGTTTTATTTTTCTCTGTGTATGTTCATATTTAATGCAATATCTGCCACAGCTGTGGATGTGGTGCAGCAACAGTCACCTCAATAGCTGTTTGCTTTGCCATCACTTGCTGGGTCTCCAGCTGTCAACAGGCCAGTGGGAAGTGATCTGGAGAGTTGCATGGTGGCCTCCATGGTGGGAATGTAGGCTCCCCCGCAGGGGCTAACAGGAGTGGATAATTATATGTCACCTGACAGGGGTTGAAAGGCCTTTTGATGGTTTGTTGAACCAGTGGCTGGATGCCCACATTGACTGCCTGGATCACATTCTTGTGTTACTGGCAGAGGTGCAACACTGCCTGGTCCTGACCAGCAGGGCATCAGTGGGTGGACCTAACAATGAGGGCAGCCACAGGGGTAACTAATCTCTGACTTTGTACAGCTCTGAGTAACACAATGGTCAGCTGTCATCCCATTCGGTCCCCCATTATGGTCTTCTCACTGTATCCTTCTTGGTTTAAAAGAAAAATAAGCATCTGTCTTGCAAGAAAATGCTTTCTTCCTTGTTCCCATTCTAATTTCCCTTCCTGTTCTCCTTCTGTGTCTTTCTCCACTAGCCCTTCCTCCTTTCTGACTGTCCTATACACCCACTACCTTCGCATTTATAGATATAAATCATAAGTTACTTTGCTCTGCAGCCCTTATCAGGGTTCTCGGTGTGCCTACAGTGACATGCCTATGAGCAGGTGAATGCATTCTGCATGCATTCTACTGGACTCACTATGTCATGTGACCTATATCATGTGGTGCTGGTCATTACTTGTGGAATTTTCTCCAACAAATTGTCTAATTATTGTAGCTCCATTGTACAGTGTTGGTCTTAATATATTATTTAATCAGCTATGTGCCACATTGTCCTGCTTCTGCTACACTATTTTGCAGTTATGTAGCCATGTTAGCAAGTTTTTTCTGTATTCCAGCCCACAGTTCATATTGACTACAAAAACTGTAACTTTACACAATGTGCACACAAAATTGCATAAATAGGAACCCCAAAACAACACTGTCCAGCTAAATTCATCTCCTGGAAATGAAGCTAGTTCTTGATAATATGCAAAAATTAGAACAAAAGAGTAGACATCTAAAGAAAAGCTTAATTAATCAGAAAATGTAATTTCTGAAAAAAAATTACCTGTTTCTACTTATGTAAACTAGAAAAAAACATAATTAAACTATAAAATGAATAAATTCTAACATAAACCTAATGAAGCTACTAAAATAAATGAATGAAATGTCACTTCATATGTGGCTGAATGTATATAAACAAGAGGGACTTCCACTCCCTGAAGAGACAAGTGGCCTATAATTCCCAGGGCATTATGTATAATGCGTGTTTGTAATACCCAGGCAGTGCACTTGATTAACATAATATAACACATACACAGTGAATACCAGTGGTACAGGTGAGGGGACTTCCCACAGTGTCACTTGATGAGCAGGTGCAAGTACATGCCAGATAGGCAGGACTATACACTCAAGTGTCATGCATCTGGGGAACAGCTTTAAATTGTAGGTGACACTGGATATGCCATAGTGCTTTGTTTGATGATCCCAATATGCAGACCTCAGACCATAGAGGAAATGTCCTGTAATTTGGCCAATGCTGAAACATACAACATAGTGGAGAAACTATTTGGACTGTTGAAGGGATGCTTCTGATATTTATATATCCCTACAGGGCACTGCTATATAGTCTGGACATATGCAGTAAGATGTTTGTTGAGTGTGTCATGCTCCACAACATGGTACTGCATAAACAAATGGCACAGTATGAGAACATCATAAGGGCAGTGTGGACATTCAGAGGAGGAACATGCAGCAGCACAGCCACAACTGAGGCAGAGATGGACACAGTAGCTACCAGGACTGGCAATGAGGTGGCATCCAGTCCACAACTATAGGCTGTGACACATCAACACAGCATAAAACTACGCATATATGGGATCACACCCAGGCACTGAAAGGCAGTGTATAGACTGGCCATTCTGTGAATCAGACATCACTACTCCATACCAACACATGTTAATTGCAAGATACAGCCACCACCAATTATAGAGGTGGAGGGGACATAGTGCTAGATAACTGCAACATTATAATGTGGGTTAGTACCATGGAAAGTGAACATGGCAGCCACATTCTCTGGGTGGTTATGAAAAGGAAAGGATATCTTCCAATTGTGGGGTTTGGCTGCCACAGCATGACTGTTGTCAAAGTTCACTATTTCTGCCAGATCCATTCTGTGGCATGGAAATGGAAGAACTATGGGACCATTCATGTGCACTATATGGCAACATCCCATGTGTTTAGCCTGATGACAAGTACTGCCCAATACCTGGATAGTGCCCCTGGCTAGAGGGTAGAAGTCAGTGTAACCACAGATGAAATTGCCATTTCTAAATGGTCTGTGTAGTCTGACATGGGACAGCTTGTATCTGTCCACCTCACATCTTGACCAACCCATAGCCATGGACTACGTTGCCTGTGGAGGCAGGCTAGATAATAGCTATAATGTCTTATGGATAGGGTGGTTGCAGTGTGTTTCTTTGATACAGACACAGAAGCACTATTTGCCATCACTGGGCTCAGAAGCACTGTTTTCTCCCTGTGCCTATATTCCAGGACACTATGCAATTTCTGCACATCTCCCACAAGCCATGGAGCAAACTCAGCAATTCCACAGTGTTGTGCATACCAGCCATCTGTGCTGGAATTGGTGACCTGCACATCTGTTGGTTAATTGCAAGTGTTACACACACATCATGGATAATGGTGTTCTCTCTCCGCTGTGTCATCAGCCCATACAGCATCTAACATGCACGCTACCTCTGAAGTGGGCATACACACTATAGGGGAGATACACTGCATGTCTTCTCACAGGCCATGCAGCACACTCACCAGCTCTACAGTGCTGTGTATGGCAGTCATTGGTGCCTAATTCAGAGATCTGCACATCTGCTGGTTAACTGCTTATTTTGAACACACATCTGGCTAGTATTGGCTGGTGTTATATGATCATAAGATCATAGGAAGTTAGTAGGCTAATAGCCCTAGGGTCCTTACAAGCCTAGACAAATTCTACCCTTATTTCCATGATCAGCACCTATTGCCCCTGTCCAACAGAGACATAGGTGTAACCCCAGGGGTGAATTACAGTTCCCCATCCAGTTGTCCAGATTGTGTTTAAAGAGGGCCAATGAGGTACTCTGTTTGACATGAAGTGTGAGTCTGTTCCAAAGGTGTGGTAACCTCTGGGAGACTAATCTGTCCCTCCAGCAGGTTCTATTAATGCCACATACCAGGTTAAGGTCTTTAGAGTGAGTAACCCACATACCATTTGACTTGCGGATATGCAGCATTTCCAATAAAGCAGGGTGAGAGATTGCCTTATATGCAAGGCAGAGATCACCTCTGAGTAGTCTGTATGAGACAGAATAAAGTGACAGTGATTTCAGGCGATCCACATAGGACAGATGCTGATGACCTTGAATTTTCCTTGTGAGGAACTTTTTTGGTCTCTCCAAATGCTGCAGGTGCTTGGCAAGGTACATACCAAAAGGGGCATTGTACTCAATTATTGGCCTGATGAAGGAAGAGTGCAGAGAGGTTATAACCTCTTTCCTTCTGGAAGCAATGCCATTACTTATTAGAGTAGCAATATAGAATGCCCTTCTCAGCACTGTGGAGACACGGTGATCAAAGGTAGGGTTACTGTCAACCTGTGTGCCCAGGTCTCTCACCACTGAGTGCATACTTAGGGTTTTGCTGTCGATGTGGTATCTAGCAGGACATTGCTCTTACCGAAAGGGATGATAATACATTTTTTTGCATTGAGTTTAAGGCCATGACTTTGGTACCAAGCATTTGTTTATGTAACACCCTCTTGTAGGATGTTAACATTGTTTGGAGATTCTATGACCACTCTCAGTTTGCAGTCATCAACAAACTTTGTCAGACACAGACCTTTAGTTCTTGCTTGTACTTCTGAGAAATTCCAAACAGTAGAGGTCCCAGGACAGATCCTTGTGGAACACCACTGGGTACAGTAAAGTTGCGAATCATTCTACCTCAGTAAAACCAAAAGTAGAATGAGAGATCAAATATATGAACATATATATTGCATTAATAAACATAAACTGGATAATGCTTTAGCAAAGCATATAGACCAATATCCAGAACACACATTCAAATTTTGGATACGTGATCAAGTAGATAGTAATACAAGAAGGGGTCCACTTACCCTTTTTTTAGAAAAGCTGGAGTTACTATGGCAAATTTGTCTCAATGCTTACAATTTTCCGGGAATAAATGACATGTGCTCCATCACATGTTGTTTAAAACTGAAAAGCTTAATGAGATGAAATAATGTGGTAATAACACTATATACACTAACTATTTGTTACTTCTAAGTCAAGTAACTGGGGGATTTTAAATTTAGGAATGAGATTTTTAGTATACTGGTGCTGCTATTTGCTTATTAGATAAGTTAGTATTTAGAGATTAGAGAAATGAATTTGAAAAAATGTATATTGCTTTTATAATGTTGCTTTTAATTACTGTATCTTTAAATTTTAAGGTGGAGAGATCAGCTGATTGTAGTTATCCTTATTTAAACCTTTTTTCTATGAGTATTAGTATCTGATGAAGTTCAACGAATTATTGGACGAAAAGCACTTCATTAAACTTTGTGGATTTTGTTGCCAGTCAAGCTGCCATTTGTCTTTGTTTTAGTTTCTCAGTTTTTTAATTGTTAAAGATAACAAGGTGACATTCAATTCTAACAAATGTGAGGTCTTGCATGTAGGTAATGTAGTCTGAGAATACCCATACACACGGGGTTACAAACCAGTAACAAAATGTGATTACCATGTTTACCTGAGGGCCATGATCTCTGAAGAGCAGGACTTATAAGTAAAGAGATAAAAGAATGTTATGGCATCATGAGGTATTTACTTATTGGAGGTCAACGCCAATGTTAAAGGCTTGTGATTCACCAAGTTTGCGGATGACTGTAAACAAGGTGCCAACTAGGTGGTATTATTAGGTTCATAGGTTCATAGGTTCATACTAGGCTATCTGCCCAAGGGCATTTATAAGCCTAGCCCATAGTTATGTGGCTTTCGCCACCCCTTTAGTTTGAAGAAAACTATGCCTATTATTTTGCTGTGCCTCTGTCAAGCAGTGACACTGAAGTAATCCCTGGGGTATATCTGCGATCTCCCATCCATTGGTCAAGATTCCCCTTGAACAAGGCCAGCGAGGTGCTCTGCCTCACATGTACCGGGATTTTGTTCCACAGCATAGGGAGTCTCTGGGTGATGAATCTGTCCCTCCAGCACGTTCTATTAATAACCGTGTCAAGGTTTAAGTCTCCCGCCCTTGTGGTTCTGAGGGATCTAGATTTTTTAAGGTGAAGCATATTCATCAAATCTGGGTTTGACATGGCCTTATATGTCAGGCACAGGTCACCTCTGAGCAAGCGGTATGCGACTGAATAGAGCTGGAGTTCTTTCAGTCGGGCAGCATAAGACATATTTTTGAGACCCTTTATCCTTTTGGTGAGGAACTTTTGGGGCCTTTCCAGCTGCTGCAGGTGTCGGGTCAGATACATTCCGAATGGGGCATTGTACTCAATCATAGGTCTAATGAGTGATGAGTACAGGGGGACGATGACCTCCCTAGATCTAGATGTGAATCCCTTCATGATCAGGTGGGCAATGTAGAAGGTTTTCCTAACTACTTTGGCAACATGAGTGTCAAAGCAAAGGTTACTGTCAACCTGGGTCCCCAGATCCCTGATGACTTCTTCTGTGCTCAGTGGATTGCCACCTATATGGTAGCTAGGGGTAATCTTGTTTTTCCCGAAGGGTATGACTATGCATTTCTTGGCGTTTAACTTTAGGCCATGGCTCTGGCACCAGTTATCTGTTTCTGTGAGGCCCTTCTGAAGGATATCTTTGTCAGATGTGTTTTCGACTATGGCGCCCAGTTTGCAGTCATCTGAAAACTTTGTCAGCCATAACCCTCCTGTATTTGCTTGTACTCCAGAAAAGTAGATGCCGAACAAGAGTGGTCCCAGGACTGAGCCCTGTGGGACACCACTTGTGACAGGCTTTGAGTCTGACATGGCGCCAGCAACTCTGACCCTGTGGGTTCTGTCACTTAGCCAGTTTGCAACCCATCTTGTGATGTATGGGTTTACATTCAAGCTGATGAGTTTTTCGATGATACCTGAGTGGGGTATTGTGTCGAAGGCCTTTGCCAGGTCGAGGTAGGCTGTATGGACTGCCTTGCCCTCATCAATAGCCTTGGTGACTGTTTCAAAAAAGTCAACCAAGTTTAAAAGGCATGATCTGCCTTTGACAAAGCCAAACTGGGATGGATCCAAAGTCTGCAAGTTCCCTATGTCTTTATTTATGAGTTCCATTATGATCCTCTCCATGGCTTTGCAGATAAGGCTTATCAAGCTAATGGGATGGTAATTTCCAGGGTCGGTGGAGGCACCGCCCTTGTGAAGTGGGACCGCAGTCGCCGTGCGCCACTCCTTGGGTACGTATCCTTAGGTGCGGCTAAGATTAAACAGCTGTCCTAACTGCGGGTTTAATTCCTCATTGAGTTCGTGGAGCACACAGCCGGGGACACCATCCGGTCCCATGGATGCTTTTTTTTTTGCCTTGGAGAGAGCAGTTCTCACCTGGGCGTTGGAGATGTTTGGGGGGCTACAATCCTCTGGTATAGATATCTCTCCTTTTGGGGGGGAGGGGAGAAGTTTGCACTGAACCTGTCAGCCAGTATGCTGGCAATGTGTGTAGGTTCAGTAATCTTCACATCATTTTGAACTAATTCTGAGCATATCTGGGAGTTTCCTCCTAGGTTTCTAACATAGCTAAAGAAGGCCTTATGATTGTCTTTTGAGTCCTTGGCGATTTTTCTCTCAAAATTTGCCTTGGATGATTTTATGAGAGCTCTTAGTTTTTTACTTATAATGATCAAAGGTGTCTTACCCTTCAAGGATTTTGCTCTATCTTTTAGTAGCTTCCTCCTTTTGTTGTAGAGCTTGTTTATGGCTGGGGTCCACCAGACTGGACGCTTGCCTTTGGTACAAAGAGTCTTAGTTTTGTTTGGGATTGCCTGATCCATGCAGTCCTGTAGGTGCTGGTAGAAGGCATTTGTAAGTGATTCAGCGGTTTGAGTAATGTTTACCACTGGCTCAGGGGCCTTAAAGGAGACCACACTAGTTTTTAGAAGTGTGAAGTCGGCTTTTGAGAAGTTTTTCACTGTGGTCTTTTTATTTCAGGTGGGGCGGATGAGGACCTCCAGCGAGATTAGTTTATGATCTGATCTCACCAGTGAGGGGTATACTTCCGGTGTTGAACATTGTGATCCCATGTTCGTGATGATGAGATCAAGTATGTTTTCTCCTCTTGTGGGGATGGTGACTAGTTGTTCCATGGCATTTGAGTTTATGAACTCCAGGAACCTTTGGGCTAGAGTGTTTGGGCTTGAGTAGTGTTCCCAGTCTATATTAGGGTAGTTGAAATCACCTAGTATGATGGTATTTGGAGATACATTTATCCCTCCAGTGTTTTCAGGAAGGCCATGTGAGGTTCCTGAGTTTGAGAGGGTGGCCTGTAACATGCTACAAATTGCAGAGCAGTCTTGCCTATGGTTAATTGCACCTGGATGGTCTCCGATGCATCGTGCGTTGCCACCAACCTTGAGGTGTGTGTGTCCTTTATGAATATGGACACCCCCCCTCCTTTCTTGGTGTTGTCCGGATTTTGGGGCCGGAACGCATGATATGAGGTGAAACCTGATAGTGCTGGGGTGCTCTCAGGAGCCTTGAACCAGGTTTCTGTCACAGCACAGACATCGATGTTCTCCATACTGAGAAGGGCCTCGAGTGCGTGCATCTTGAGATTGAGACTTCTGGCATTGAGCAGCATTACCCTTAGTTTTTTCCTTTTTGTGTTCTAGGGTGGTAGGTTTAGAATTTGAGCCTTGCCTAAAAAAGGCACTATGGGGGTGGCAAGAGCCTTTGCCAATATCCGGAAGCCCAGGGGTGACAGGTGCAAGCTGTCCCTTGCGAAGCAGCATGGCTTGTCCAGCATGTCATCCCAGGCAGACAGACATTGGATCCCCTTTGAATGACACCAAAATTTAAGCCAATTATTAAAGCTGATCATCTTATCACTGTATTGTGGCATCATTCTAGTTGAAGGTAGGATACTGCTCAAGGTCAGGGTCATACCTGCCTGGGTTACATAATCAGAGAGCTCCTCAATGTCTCTTTTCATGTAGTCCAAGGAGGTACGTCTCAGGTCGTTGACACCAGCATGGACAATGACTGAGTCGTACTTGTACTTGCTGTTGAGAGACCTGAGTGCTTGCGTTATGTGGCAGATTCTAGCACCCGACAGGCAGCTTACTGTGACCTTCTCTTTACTCAGTCTGGTGAGCGGGATGTCAGTGTGCCTGACTATGGAGTCACCAATGACGAGTGTGTCTGGCATTGTGTTTGGCCTTAAGGGCTGTGACTGTTTGACACTCTGACTGTGTGGTCTATGTGAAGCATGTGTTGGGTCCTGAGGTGGTAGTTGTTTGGGTGTCTGCTTTGGAGGCCCCTGCTGTTTTGGTAGATTTTTGGTCAGAGCCTCCGAGTATGTCTTTGTGTGATTATGTGTATGATTTGAAGTTGTGATGGTACTATGTGTGACTGGGTATGTAGTGTGTGTGGTTACCTTCTCCTCCTGTCTGGTCTTGCCAGTCTTATGTTGAGAGAGCTCAGCCTCCAGTTTGGCCGTATAGTTGCATCTCTCGCATGTATTTGTGTTTTGTGGGAGAAGGAGAGGATTGTCTGTGTACATGAGGCAATTGTAACATTGCCTCAATATTCCCAGGTTCACCAGTTGAGCAGGAGAGGACACTAGCAACTGATCCCTCGACATGCTAGAAGTAATAGATAAAAAACTTACAAAAGACTCCGGGGGATGTGGGTTCTAGGCTGGTGGGGTACTATCTATAATAATAGTGCTTAATCGAGGTGCAGGTACTGTAGGAGCAAGTGCTAAGCTTTACAGATAGAGAATAGTCTACTTGAGAATCAAGTAGAGATGAAGTTTTTAGTTATAGGATACGCTGGTTAGATCGGCAGTACAGTTCGAGGAAAGTAGATTTAAGGGAAAATTTGAAGAGTGGAATTTAGGTAGCCCGAATAGTTTAACCTTGTTAAACCGCCGCTGCTCTTGTGTGCAACAGTGGCAACTCCGCGCTATTGCGCTAAAGCGAGCTAACGCGTGCTTTATAGCAGGGGGCAGGAAAAAACAGGAAATGACCCAAAATGGCCAATGAATTACTAGTTGCTGTCTCTAACCACTCCTCTGAGGACAAACAAGCAGCTCAGTACTCCCCACTTAACACTTCAGTGGTCATCAGAATCCTCCAAGAGGGTCTTTCTCATACAAATAGTTGGTGTCAAAACTATGGAGTTAAAACTAAATCCCAAAAAATGTATAATGGTATACCTCGGCAAGCACAATATCTTCTGCAGCTATCACATTGAAAACACACAGCTGAAAATGGATCCATTAGTTAGGGACTTTGGAACTTATTTATTTATTCTTTGTTGACCAGGTTAGTCCCACTAGGCTAGTAGCCTGTTTTCAGGGGAGACCTAAGGTGGTATTTATACCTCTAGCGGAAATTTGGCAAGAGCTTTAGGAAACTTCCCTGCTCTTTCTGATAGGTGTTGTAGGATCTTTTACATCCACCTGAGGTAACCCCTACTCGTCATATGGGGTCTCAGTTTAGCATCTCATCTGAAGGATGGCAAACTGTCCTTCAAGCACTCTGTGCTCATTTTGTAAAAAAAGTCCTTATTTACTGTTCAGTTTATTAGTAAGGGTATAGGGTCCAGGTCTAGAGATATGAACATTCCACTGTCTTCTGCACTTATTAGACTGATCATTGAGTATAATGACCCTTTTGGCACGTGACTGTCCAAACACCTAGACACAACTCAAACACCCACAGTATTTTCTTACCAACAAAATCAGGACTCTAAATCATAAGAACTATACTTATCACCAGAGAGACTTGTTCCTATTCTCAGTATCATACAGGTTGCTGAGGGGTGACCTCTGCCTCACATACAAAACCTCAACAGATCCTATCTTGTCACATCTACTGCACATCTGGAAGTTCAATGGTGGCATAAATACACACTGAAAAGATATTAATATCTTCTGCAACATAACTAGAACATGTTAGAGGGATACATACTTCTCTGGAATTTTTTCTCTCGTCATAAAACAACATACTTCTCTTACTCTGTTCAAACATAATATGGATGAATGGATGGGAAACCACAAATTCATCCCTGGAGTAGCACACCTGTCTCTTACGGATGTTCAGCCTGCTATTTACAAGGGCTGAAAAACATCATGGGAATGCATGACTAGGCTTCTAAAGATCTTTCAGGGTTAATAGCCTAGTAAGAAACTATGGAACTATAACTCCAGAATTCTTCTTGAGAAGTTCACTTGTGTTTGTTCCATTGTTCAACTTGACCAATACTTGAATTTAGAGCTTGGTTCTGGTTATACTGTGTGGATTACTTTAATAAACTAGAGCATGTGCAAAAATATTTCACAAAGTATATTTAGTCTGTTACAAACTTGCACTATAAAGACAGACTGAGGAAGATATAGCTTTACTCCATATGCTGTTAGCTACTGTGAGCTTACCTTATATGAGTTTTTAAATGCTTGTATGATAATCTTACTAATATTACACTGGATGTTAGTTTTAACTTTCATTTTGAGACTACTAGGCATAAAAGTTTGCTTGTATGTCATGACTGCTGTCAAACAGGTGTTAGCTCAGGTGGAGGTATAACAGGTTTGAGATAGTCAGTGCTCATGCTGCTAGAAGGTGGCATAAAATACTTATTATGTATGAACACCTGATAGTTGAGGAATTTCTAAATGTGGAATAGGTGATTCATTTGGTAATATACAATTGTGCTTGGTTTCTTGTTGGAAAATGACTTCTAATCACCTCTACAGAGGTCCTTAATTGTATACCTACATTGCAACATTGAAATGTTACTTCTGCTTGTACCATTTTAAGATCTGTACTACACCGTTGCGCTTGGGTGACAAATATCTCAGCTACTTCCCTCCCAAATGCAGCATATATTACATTCATCTTGTGTTTCTCTGTATCCATATGTCTCGGCAGATTATGATGTCCCACATGACCAATAGTAAAGTTATTGTTAAAGACATTAAAAAAGGCAAACAAACCCCACTCAATACCTGCTTTATATCAGATAATCAAATTATGTTTTCCAAGTTGCTTGGCTAAAAGATAGTCTTCTTTTTTTTCTTGACTTGACCTGTTTATATAAAATGAGAGACACCACTGAGAAGCTGAACAGTTTATACCTTTTCTACCTTTAGGAAGCAGTTGTGCTCATGTTGGAAAATTTAAGTAGCTGGGGTGTGGGGTGTGCAGGGGGGCTTGCAAACTTTAAAATTTTTTTTTTTTTTTTTTGATTTATTTCAGAATTTCAATATTCCGAAACATCTGTCATATGGTCTCAATCATATGAAATTTGATGTTTCAGAATTTCGAGATTCTGAAGTGAATCCATATATATATATATATATATATATATATATATATATATATATATATATATATATATATATACATATAAAGAGAGAGAGATGTATATCCATACATCAAAAATGCAAAATATTAAACGGCAAATGATCAAACACAACTGGTCGATCAGCAGCCAATCAAAAACTAAAAAAAGAAACTTTGTTTGCAGGCCCTCTCGCACCCGTACCCCCTTGCTACATTTTATATATGTGTGTGGGTATTGGCCATTTTCCAGAATCGATTAGGAAATTTTTGAAAGCTTGCAACATAATTCTAATGTTGGTTGTTGATGGCCCAGTGCAGATATATGATTCTTTATACCATCAGTTCACAAAATCTTGAAACTTGAATGCAGTTACCACACCTCTGGGACTTCTGAATGGCTCTCCAGTTGCAGGACTCTGACAACACCCTTTCCCATGACAGACAATCTATTGTTGGTTGCCTATTACCGTTCATCTCTGGCTGATCAGTTCAGTACCCAGTTTGGTAGGCAAACATGAGTTGCCTAGGCAGTGATCAGGGATAACAACCTCTGTGAGGTGGAAATGTTTGGCACTTCCCTTGTTTTATACATAGTAGAGCAGTCTAAGGAGCTTTATAATTGAGTTCCCCTGTATTTTTCACCGAAAATTACATTAAAATGTATTTAATATATATGGGAATGCAGCCTTTCGTAGACAGGGAGAATCAATAGCCAGAACATTCAATTCTTGAAAAAATGCAGTAGTAAAGGGGTCAAAGAGAGCAATATTAGCTAAGGAAAGACAGGGAAACATTATTATAATCAGAAAGGGCCTGGGAATAAGAAAATGAAGAAGGAATGGGTTAGGTTGGAGGATATGAGCACAAAAAAGTGCACTGAGCAACTCTACATTAATCTGCACCACAACTTGAAGGCTCAGATTAATCACAACAATCACAACTCAACAACAAGTGCAAATATGACTCTGTCATTGTCCATGTTGGTGTGAATGACCTGAGACGTACCTCCCAGGACTACATGAAAAGAGACATGGAAGAGCTCTCCGATCTTGTAGCCCAGGCAGGTATGACCCTAGCCCTGAGTAGCATCCTGCCATCGCCCAGAATGATACCACAGTACAAGGACAAAATGATTGACTTCAACAATTGGCTGTGCTTCTGGTGTTATTCTAAGGGGATCCAGTATCTCTCTGCTTGGGATGGCATAGTCGACAGACCGCGATGCTTTGCCACAGAGGGCCTGCACCTGTCGCCCCGGGATTCCAGATACTGGCTAAGGCTCTTGCTGCCCCTATAGTGCCTTGTGTAGGCAAGGTTCAAATATCAAATTCACCACTGTAACAGGAACAGGCAAGCAAAAACTGAGGGTAATGCTACTCAGTGCTAGAAGTCTAAATCTCAAAATGCACTCACTCAAGGCACTCTTTAAAATGGAGAACATCGATATCTGTGCAGTGACTGAGACCTGGTTCAAGACTCCAGAGAGCACCCCTGCGCTACCAGGTTATAACTCATACCACACTTTTTGGCCATGTAACCTGGATCGAAACACCAAAGGTGGAGGTGTGTCCATATTCATTAAGGATATCCACATCTACAGGCTAGTTGCTCAGCATAATGCATCCGAGATTATCCAAGTGCAACTAACTCTAGGCAAAACTGCAATCCAAATTGTAGCTTGCTACAGATCCCCCACCGTGCCCCAGGATTCCCACTCCTCTTTTCTTGATGTACTGGAAAATATTAGGGTTCAACCAAACACCCTAATAATGGGAGACTTCAACTACCCCACCATTAATTGGGAAAACTACTCATGTACCAACTCCTTAGCTCAACGCTTTCTGGGATTCATAAACTCCAATGCCCTGGATCAACTTATCGACACCCCCACCAAGGGCAACAATATCCTAGACCTAGTCATTACCAACATGAGTGACCGGTGTTCCATACCTGAAGTCAGCTCCTCATTGGTCCGATCCAATCATAAGCTAATCACCCTTGATATCCACATCCTGCCCCCAACCCCCATTAAGGAAACCACGGTAAAAAATTTCTCCAAAGCTAACTTCATGCTTCTTAAGACAGAAGTGGTGAACTTCATGACACCCATGCAGATGGACAATACAGTTACAACTGCTGAATTGTACACAAATGCACTCTATAAGCACTTACACGAGTGCATGGATCGTGCTATCCCAAACAGAACCAAGATGCTATCCTCCAAAAAAAGGAAGCCAATCTGGTGGTCCCCTGCCATAAACAAACTGTACAACAGAAGGAAGAAACTGTTGCAAAAGAGAGTAAAATCCCATGAGTGGAGGAGCTCCCCGTTCAGCCTCAGTAAGAAGCTGAGATCCCTTATAAGATCCTCCAAAGCTAACTACAAAAACAAAATCACCACTAATTCTAAGGACAACCGCAAAGCATTCTATAGCTAGGTCAAGAATCTCGATGGTAACACCCAGATCTGCTCTGAGTTACAGCACAATGGCACGAAAATTACAGAACCAACTGATATTGCCAAAATCCTGGCAGATAGGTTCAGTGCTAACTTTACCCCCCCCCCACCCCCTAAAGGGCCCATATCTATACAGGAAGAATGCAGAGTCCCTGTAATCACAACTACACAGGTAAAGGCTGCACTCTCTAAAGCCAAAAACACAGCATCCATGGGACCAGATAACATCCCAGGCTGTGTTTTACATGAACTTCAGAACGAACTGGCTCCCCACTTAAGCACCATGTTCAATAATAGCCTCGCATCAGGCTTTGTGCTCACTGAATGGCACACAGCAGCAGGTATCTCATTCCACAAAGGGGGAGCCACCACTGATCCCGGGAACTATCAACCTATTAGCCTGACGAGCCTGGTCTGCAAGACCATGGAACGTATCATCATGGAACTCATAAACAAAGACATTGGTAACCTCCAAACTCTATCTCCCACCCAGTTTAGGTTTGTGAAAGGCAGATAATGCCTCCTGAACCTGATTGACTTCGTTGAGGCAGTCACCAAAGCCGTAGATGAGGGTAAGGTGGTTCACACAGCCTATCTTGACCTTGTCAAGGCTTTCGACATCATCCCCCATTCTGGAATTATAGCTAAACTCACTAAACTAGGTAGAAATCCCTACATCACAAGATGGGTTGCCAACTGGCTCACTGACAGAACCCACACTGTAAATGTTGCAGACTCCAAATCTGACCTCAAAGCAGTGACAAGTGGATTACCACAGGGTTTCATCTTGGGACCTCCCTGTTTGGTATCTACTTCTCTGAAGTACAGGCTAACACAGAAGGCCTCTGGCTAACGAAGTTCACAGATGACTGCAAACTAGGAGCCATAGTCAAGTCCCCAAATGATGTGGACATCCTACAGAAGGGCCTCGCTGAGACAGATGCCTGGTGTCAGAGCCATGGCCTCAAGCTCAATGCCAAAAAGTGCAGTGTCATCCCCTTTGGTAAAAACTCTGTACCCATGAACTACCACATAGGCAGCAATCTACTTAACACCGAATGTGTGATAAGAGACCTTGGGACCCAGGTGGACAGTAGTCTGTCCTTTGATAGTCACATCACCACAGTAGTCAAGAAGTCCTTCTACGTGGCACACCTCATCATAAAAGGGTTGTCATCCAGGAAAAAAGAGGTCATTGTTCCCTTGTACCCGACACTCATTAGATCCATTATAGAGTACAACGTCCCTTTTGGAATGTACCTCACAAGACATCTGCAGCAGCTGGAAAGGCCACAGAAGTACCTCACAAAGAGGATTACTGGCCTCAAACAAATGCCCTACACTGACCACCTCAAAAAACTCCAGCTTTACTCCGTAGCATATCGCCTACTCTGAGGTGATCTCTGCCTAACATATAAAGCTATGTCAAACCCAGAGCTGTTGGACATGCTACACCTAAAGAAATCCCAATCCCTCCGAGCTACACGCTCTAGGGACCTAAACCTTGTCACCACAATAAATAGGACATGCTGGAGGGATAGATTCCTGTCCCAGAGACTTCCCATACTCTGGAACAGGCTACGCATCTATGTCAAGCAAAGTTCTTCATTAGCACTCTTCAAGAAAAATCTTGATGAATGGATGGGAAATAGGAAATACACCCCGGGGATCACTTCTGTGTCTCTGCTCGACAGTGGCACAGGAAAATAACTTTCTTGGGTGGTGTAAGCCAGGGAACCTTGTTGGCTAGGCTTACGTAGTCCCTTGGGCCGATAGCCTAGTACCTACCTATGAACCTATGAACAAAACTGGGATTGCAGCATACTGTGCTAACTTTCTGGGTGTGCCATCATCCTAGCAACTTGACAATATTGTGATGTTAGGCTTGGAGTCTGACCAGGAGGACAGCATGGTGTATGACTCAGTAAGGTCTATTTAAAGACTGAACAATATGTTCTCTGTTTTTCTTTAACTCTATAGGGTAATTACAGCAACACTAAGTTAATCTAGGTAAGCACTATATAATTAGTCTGTGACAATTACAGGCCTTGCTAATAATCCATATTCAGGAGTTCCCTTCAGTCTCAAGGAGGGCAGTACAAGATAGACCAGTTGAGAAGTTAAGGCTGCCCATCCAATTACCTAGGTTTATGTTAAAGGTGGCAATTGTGTTATTGTGCTTAACATATAGTTTTTTTTATAGATTGGAGCTACATTGGGATATGAGTCTATCACACCAGCGTGTCTTATTTATCTGTCGAGGAAGGTTTAACTTCCTTAACCAAGTATTTATGGAACTATGTGTTCTGTGAAGGATGGAAGGTGAAACAGAGTTGGGTATTTCATGGCTAAAAAGGCTAGACACAGGTTTCCATTGAAGAGTCTGTAAGAAATTGAATACAGTGAGGGCTGCCAGACTGTCCTGATAGCTAAGATTTTTGAGGTCTCTCATGTAAAGTGATGTGTTTAGACAACCAAATGCCAAAAGGGGCATTATATTCAATAATGGATCTGATGAGATATAAGTAAAGGGGAAATTAAGACATCTGTGCATCAGGATGAAATGTCTGCATGGGGAATAGTGTCAAAGGCTTTGATCAGATCTAGGTATGTACTGTGTAATCACTATCCACTAAGGTGGTGGCTTTTTCAAATAAATTAATGAGGTTAAAGAGACAGGATCTTTCTTTGACAAAGCTGAACTGATGAAGGTCCAGGGTTAACAGGTTTTTTCAATGTTCAGATTAATAACAGCTGCTTTACATATGAAGCTAGTGAGACTAATGAGCCTATTCCAGGGTTTGTGGTTGGGCCACCCTTTTTAATGGCATTACAATAGCTGTTTTCCTGACTTCTGAACTGCAACCAATGGAGAGGTTTATATTAAAGAGGTTAAGTAGGAGTTCAGATAGGTCACATTTGGTACTGATAATTAAACAACCTATATGTTATCTGGGCCCATGGATGAGGTCTGCTTACCTTTTGAGAGCCATTACAAAGGGTGACTGTGGCTGTTTAATAGCTATAACTGTAGGTGGTGTAAACATTTCATTAATTTTGTTGGATAGAATAGTGACTGTTCCTTCTGGGTCAGAGTGGGCAGCATTATTGTGCACTAGCTCTGAACATTGTTTGGCATTATTTGTTAACTTCCTGAAATAGTTACAGATTTGTAGTTATTTTTGGTTTAAGTGTCTATTTTAAGTTCATTTTCAACTTTGAGAGTCCTAATGGTTACTTTAAGCTGTTTTAGTTTAAGTGTGTTCTTAAGGTAAGTAGAGTGAGACCTTTATAAGCATTAAGTAATTTCTTTCTCTTGTTATATAATTTATTTATACAGATATTCCATCAAAGGGGTTTGTTTCTTAAATTTCTCATTATACTTAGTGCAGGTAGGGACTTCCTTATTAATGCAACTATTTAAATGGGAGTGGAAATCAGGGAACAGCTAACAGATTTAGCAATAGGATCCATCAGGGGAGGATTGGAGAGGAATTTATTTAGGTCAAGTAAATGAAGAAGATTTGCTTTTGAGAAATGCCAAAACACAGAGGTTTTTGCAGGGGAGCTACAAGTTTTAAAGTAAAAGGTCACTGTTTTATGATCTGATTTAACACAGGAAGATGATATGTATGGAGGAGTGCGGGAAGTGTCAATAATTGTGATGATAGGATCAAGGGTATTGTGGCCCCTAGTAGGATGGATGCCTATTTGTACAAGGGAGTATCATTTATAATGTCAAGGAAATGTTGGGTATGTTGATAACTTGTAGTATAGGTCAGCCAGTTTGTTAATTGATAATTTAAATTCCCCAGTGGAAAGGTATTGGGTTTAACTGGGATTTCAACTAAGGTGTTAAGATAGCTATCATGTTCAGAAGAGGATGTTGTATAACTAGATGCAAAATGGTAATTAATCTTTTTTAGGGTAACTTCAACATCTAGGAGTTAAAATTTGGTTCCCAAGGAATCTGTCATGAGATGATAATATCCTTAACAAATAATAATAGTCCCCTGCAATTGGCATTATGTCTGATGACATGATAGGCACGAAATCCAGGAACAGAGTGTGTGCTTTCACTGTTTTGAAACCCTTTTCAAGTTGCAGGAGGGCCTCAAATTTTGGTATTTTTTATTTTTTTTTTAGATTCTGATGCTGAGTACAGAAACTTTAATGTATTCCAAACCAGAAAGGCTTGCTAGTCCTCTGCTCCCAAGCTGACACATTTTAGATCCCTATAAAATGACACTAGCTAGAGAATCAATTATTAAAGTCAATAATCTCCTCTTTGAATCTTGGCATCATTATGTAAGATGGCAAAACACTATTCAAGTCCAGTCCTTATGCATATTCCTCTAAGTACAGTGCCTAAGGTCATTCATCCCCATGTGGGCCACTATGCGGTCATAACTGTATATGTTAGAATGGGGTTCAAACAGCCCTTGTTACATCCCAGGCCTTGGCTCTAGAAAGACATCCGGCTATCACCATTCTCTTATCCAGTCTGGTAAAGATGATATCCTATCCAGTCTGGTAAAGATGATATCCATATGCATGAGAGTACAGTTACCTATTACTGAAATATTACCATGAGTAGATTCAGTCTCAGTGGGTCTTTAGGGCTTGGAGTCTGCACAGTTATGACCCTTAGAGGTATAACTACTAGCTATGGGTGTCCAGGGTTAAGGTAAGGTTAAGGTGGGTATGTACTGGCTATAGGTGTCCAGGGTTAAGGTAAGGTTACGGTGGGTATGTTGCTGTGTGAATTAATGGCTGGGATTTCTTACTCCTTAGCCTGGGAATCTTAGGCTGTGTACTGTTGTCTTATCCTTGTGTATAAAATGATTTTGTGCATAAAACTATTGGTATGAATCAAAAATTTTGTGTGCAGGTTTGAACAGCATAGAAATCAGGTATTCAGCCCAGTGCTGTCTTCTATGTTTTTTTATTTAGTCTTTTAGGCTTGAACTGTGCCCCCCCCTATTTATTTAGATTACTGTATTCTTTATTTGAACTTAGCTAGAGGTATCCTTTGAAGTTAAGAACCATCTTTTCTAGTTTCTTCCCAGAGGAAGGGAAGGGAAGGTTGGAAGGAGAGGAAACAGGGGTGTTATGAGTATGGTGAAGAATTGGTATATAAAGATACCTTTACATCAATGAGAATGAAAGGGAGTATTATGGAATGGGGAGAAAGTGGGAGGGAAGGGAAGAAGGGGGGAGATTATTGGAGAAACAGTATTATGAAGAAGAATATCTGGCAGGTAGCTCAGAGGATTAAGGCTGTGAGGACTTCCTGTAGTCCAGGGTTTGATTCCTTCAGTCCTCATTTGGCTACTGCGTGACTCTGAGTAAGTCACTTAACCAGATATGATTCTTGGTCACACCTTAAAAGGCACCTTGTTTCCAGTTGACTTAATTAGGTTACAAATAAACTAAATAAATATAAAAATATGGAGATTCTCTAAGAAGTTGCAGATGAGATAGGAAAAGGAGGCAATAGGGTACAAAGGAAGGGGTGCAGAAATGATAAGATGCAATTGGACACTGAATAATAAGTTACAGAGCCAGATCATGGTCAAATGGAGCTCTAGGCAGGGTAATGGACTGGTCACCCCCACATCAGCCCCCAACACCCCCCACAGTCATTCCAGTGTCCCATTAACTGGCTATCTCTCCCCATTTACCACAAACACTGTTCAAACTTGTCTGTGTGCATACTTATTTTTTCATTACTTCTACAATGATTAGAGATATTTGGATTTAATTTAATAATTTTATTTCAAATGGTATAGTACAAGCACTGATAGCCATTTGCTAAACAAAACAATATGGTCTCATAATGAAAACAGACTTAGCATGAAAAAGTAACTTTCTCTGCCCTTGAAACTTATATTCATTGAAATGACTTTGAAATCCACATTCAAAGAAAATGCGTCTGGCCAGTGACAGATTAAGTGTACCTTTGAGCTGTTTTCGAACCATAAACCCCTTGCAAACATTTTTGGGACCATGCATACATGCATATGTTCTTTGATTCACCTTTCTGATTGTATGAAATTATATTCCAAGTATAATACACCAACACTTGTTAGATTATGTTTTAAATTTGTAGTTTTGAACGTTTTTCCATTAAGCAATGAAACAAAAGATATGAACCAAACTGACAAACTACCTATTTCAGAACATTTTAACCATAAAAGGACACTCAAAGATCTGTCATTACAATTCACCAATATCAGACAATATGCACAATCGCTGCAGAAGTAGGTCATCTGAATAATTCCTCATTAAAGAGATCTGTAACTACTGTGGAGGTTGCTGCTGGCAAACAACTTTACATTTCAGAGTTTCATCTACAAATTCAATGCCCGCTGCCCTTGAAGAATAAATTACCCATGTTACATTAAAAAAAAATCAGTAAGCTGGTAATATTGCAATAGGGAACAGCTGGCAACCCAACAACAGGGTTATAGTTTCTAGGTCTCTCATCCAAAGGAGGACAGACTCAGGAGTGCAGCCTCCATCCTCACTTAAAGTGCACCGCAGTATCAGTAATCCATCTACATGATATGGGAGTAGAACTCACACCCTTCTGCAGGAAAGACAAGCATGCTACCTCTTGTGCTACTAACACTGCTTTCAAATCCTGTAGCACAAACACTGATGATGGCCATTTGCTAATCAAACAGCTGCACATCGAAAACAGACTTAGCATGTGCAACAGTAAATGCTTCTTCCCTTGAAATCCACAGTTCCTTGAAAATGCACCCCAGATAACGATCTGTAGTTGGTGTAGAGGATTCAGACTCTTGTCTCCTATAATCAAGGTACAGGGTTTGAGCCTGAGCAAGTTAATTGGCCAACCTGCCATCCCTAACTAGGATCTTACATACACACACATCCATGTCCTAATCTTTCTTACTTACTGGACCAGCTTGCTTGTCTCTCTCATGGCAGTTCTCCTGCACAGGACAGTTAGACCTGTGTTGTTGTGCATGTGTCCATCATACACAGAATGCATGCAGAGTGCATCATTAAAGATAAAATTTGTTTAATTGTTTAAATTAAATGTTGTGGCAGCTCCCCAGCCAGTGGGCCTTAGTACTGGACCGGGCTTTGATAAATTATGTTGTTGTATATATGAATATTTTATACAGGAGAAAGTAGTGCAACTACTTTACTGTACATGGATATATTCTGTGATGTCTGGTAATAAAATACAAAGAAAAGAAGAACTGTACAGATTTAGAGCAGGTGGTATTAAAATATTGCTGGCTAGATTAAACCACAGAAAATACAGTAACTTTAATGCAACAGGCACATGTAGGAAGCTATATAGAAGTATTCCTAAGGGCCATGGCAAAATGTCAGTCAGACATAGCGTAGAATACTAGACAACCAGGGTCTGGGACAGCTAACACGTTTTTAGAGATGACATCCTCAAATGATGCTAAAGCATATCTCAGAGAGAGAATGAAACAGAAAAGTGAAAGAGAGAGATGATCATAGCTTTAATGGCAAACATACTCAGTGATCCTAATTAGGGAACCTTAAAAGGCATACTTCAAACTGAACCCCGCAAAAGCCTAAAATTACTGCAAATTAAAGGCTAAAATTTCTGCATGACTCTGAGTGGCCAGAAACATTTATGCACAATTGTTTCATGCTGGGCCTATGCACCTGATAAGGTCATATAATCTCAGCTATGTCTGATCTGATACTCCTGTCTCTTAAGTGGTTCTAGCTGAAGACAAAGTTATTCATTCATATGGCAGAACTGCTTGTTTAATGACTGCTTTCTGACAAGTTTACCTCCCTTCTTCATCTGCAAGTAAATCAGCGTAACCACCAAAATTCACGTGGACTTGTGCTAGTATTAATATACTGCTGCTGAAGAGCTGCTATAAACTTTATAGCAGAATGACTCTAATAAGACAGATTAAGAACTCCAGAACCACTAGGACAGTTTCAAAGGTAAGTGGAGAAGAAAGGCACCACATGCTGTTTGTGGCCAACTGAGATATCCCTAAAAATAAGTCTAAATATAGTTTGGATAATATGATAAATACTTTTAATGTTAAGATTTTGGTCACGTAGTTAAACTATGTAATTTAATCGATGTACTTGTGCAGTGCAATGTCTACAAATGTATGGATGGGGCCTTACTTATTGTTGGCAGAGAAAAATGATTCTACCACCATCACTGGCTATGATTTGAAATTCAGTCGTATCCAAGTTAAACAAATCAAAGAACAACAAACCAAAGAAGGGATTAACTCTCCTGCATCCAAGTATAAAAATACTGATAAAATATAAAATGTCCACATGCAGGTAGAGAAAACAGCCAAAAAATCCACAGTCTCTGTCACTTCAATTACGAATTCCAATTCCAGTAGGGTATAAAAAGTTATTTATTCAGCTAGCAAAAGTTAGCGCTTTCACCAAAAAGGCTTTCTCAAACTACAAAGCTGCCATTTAAAAACATCATTTAAATATGTAAAAAACAAAGCTGATAGGTTCAAAGTTAATTAATTAGATATGCTAAATACTGCATCATTGATTCATTTAAAATGGTATGCATTCATTATAACCTATACATACAAAGAGTCACAAACCACGTTAGTGGAGAATGAGGAAGGAGCCCAAGTAAAGCTTGCTTCTGGGATCATAGTAATGCTAATAAAATTACATGTTACTATGCAGCAAAGCAAATCTTGCCAACTATTTTTGGGGAGGGGGTGCTTTCTGTGACTATGTAGAAAAACAAGACTAAACTAATGCATAGATTAGATATATTACATCATGTGGAACCTCAAACTGTTCTGTTGACCTGAAGTACTGCTTGGGAGGAACTTTCCACATTTCCTTGATTTGTGGGATAGTCACTGGCTTTGGAATACAACTGTCTACAGAGGATGGATGTGTCTTGAATTATAATCCCTTTTTGGTTTTAAAACCTTGTTAAAAGTCAAGTGTGATAATTGCAAATGTAACTCTCTGCCTGTGTTATTCATTGACAAACTAGACCAGAATGGAGCTGAACAGGATCTATAATAGAGGCATATGGGGAATGCTGAATCTAGAAGTCAGCTTTATGAATTTTAAAATGTGCAGAGGGAATCCGTGAGAGGCCCGGGGTAACATACTGGTTTTGACTGGTGTGAACACTTTTCCAAATAGTACATTTAATTTTTCTCACTCTAAAGTGATTAGTTAACTCACAGATAGTAGAAATGAAAAAAAGAAGTTCCATTATCTTGTGTTTGTTGGTATGCCATGCATTCAGATATATAGCACTAAATCTGGTACATACCCAGTTATCAAGGAGTATAAAATGCAAAAACAAAAAAAAAGCTCTAAAGAAGGTTCAATTGTCCAGAGTTGCTGCAATGAAAAGTCATTATTGCTCATGCTGACAGTCAGAGCACTGTTCATGTGAAAGCATACCATTTTGCAGTCTTTCCCACATTTAAAATCAGAAGTGGCTTTTGAATGGATGTCAAAGAATATAATGGGCTTATTAATGAAATCAGATGGAAGGAAAAATCAGTATATTATGGCTATTCTAGATTAGGTTACATTTGGCCACAGCAGAGTGCCAGTACAAATTCTAGCACTGAAAACTGACATCACTGTTAAAAAGGTTGGGATTTTCCAAGCAGGTTTTGACTTCATGATTCATTTATGTCCAGCATTATGCAAGACCTGTACAAACTCCTCCAAGTCAAAACAACTTGCACCTTTTGTTTATTGCTATCAAATAAATTTGCTAGTGGAGCAAATTAATAAAATGCTAACGATTTTCCTGATTGAGTGATTAAAGATAAGAATCTGGAGTTTATGCTGCCCTATTTCTTCTTCTTCTTTCGGCTTTTCCCGGTTAGCGGTCGCCACAGTGGATCACCTGTCCGCTCATGATTGGCAGTGGAGTTTTATGGTGTTGAGTTGCCAGCCTGGCACCCAACCTTCCACAGAAGACACACACACGCACGCACTCACACCTAGGGGCAATTTAGAGTGTCCAATCCACTTACAGCATGTCTTTGGGATGTGGGAGGAAACCGGAGCACCCGGAGGAAACCCACACGACCACAGAAAGGACATGCAGACTCCGCACAGAAGGCACGCCACCTGAGGATTGAACTGGAGAACCTCTTGCTGTGAGACGGCAATGCTAACCGCTACACCACCGTGGCTGCCACTTATACTGCCCTATTTAATGTTTTCTATTAGGAATGCATTCCGGTCATTCACATTTATTTATCGTTTGTTGATCAGGTTAGTCCACTAACTAGGCTAACAGCTTTTTTCAGGGGAAACCTGAGGTGGCGTTAATATTACTAGGGGAAATTTGACCAGGGCATAGGGAGCCTCCCTTACTGTTTTTGATAGGTGTCACGGAATCTTTTACATCTGTCTGAGCGGTCACCAACTCAACTAGATGGGGCCTCAGTTTAACATCTCATCCAAAGGTTAGCACATTCAGGATGGCAGCATCCCCCTTAGGCTGCACCAGAGTGTCAGAGGTTGATCTTCTATAGAACCCACAACCTTCTACACCAAAGGTGAGTGTGCTACCTGTTGTGCCACTGACACAACATCTGGTGTTATCTATTTGACTACAATACACTAATGCACTACAGGGTTGGTCAGCATAGACAATAAGATCTGGGAGCAAGAAAACATTCTACACTATAGTGTGTTCTTTCATAGACCATATTACTGAGGGGAAAGAGTCACAGGTATTGTCCTTATAGTGCGGGAATATATGGTAATAGTCCAGGAAGAGCTAAAGCACAGTACCCAGGTCTGTCTGTTGTAACCAGAAGGTAGAGTGTTAGTCTACTTTCCTGATGCAGAAAATCCAATTGTCACTTGGAAAATTCTGTATGAGGTTAATGAGAATGGAGAAGTTAACTATAAAACTCAGCAGACAGGGAAAGAATACCTGAGTAACCGTACTGTGGAAAGTTTTTGAAAGTCTCAAAGCATGCTGATACAGACCTTGCTTATGTCTTGGGAATTGTACAGACTCATGCCTGCTGTGCTGCACCCTATTTGGATGATAAACATATTCACAATAAAGGTTAGGAATCCCATTTCCCAAAAGAACAGTTTTATATATCATTTGTTTGGCTGGTCTAAATGTCACTCATACCAAATGCAGGAACAGTTTGGAAGTACACAAAATATTCTTATTTCTCTACTCACCATGGCTTAATTAAGCTCCAGACTGCAAAGGTGGAATCTCTACAAAACTGGCCAAAGCCTGGCATTAAGAATCAGGTTAGGGCATTCTTGGTATTGCAGTTATTCAACAGTGTTTATTTTGATAGTACTACAGCCACATGGCCCTCTATTTAGTTAAACTGTGTTAATTTGATCTGGGAGTTCAGTCCCTCATTGAATTACTTAATTCTAGACAATCTGTATAAAAACATGAGTTAATTTCCCCTTATCAAACAATCATGGTAGATATGAACATTTCTTCTGAGCAAATAAAAATGTTTCAGCACACTGACTGTTGAATACAGTCTCTCAGGCTAGTAGGCTAGATTGCAGTCGTCCTAGGCATGTTCCAACCTTATTTGGGATTATCAGTATAGTATATAGCAAAGTAGCTTGGTGGTAAAATTTCTGCCTCATAGCTTTAGAGTGCAGGGTTCATTCCTGACTAATGGTTGTAGTTGTGGAGTTTGCAGGTTATCCCTGTGTTTGTATGGTTTTCTATGAGCACTCTTGATTGCTCCCACCACCCAGTCTCTCTTTCTCTCTCTCCCTGTCTTCCTCTATATGTATATAGAGAGACTACTTGTTTTTTTTTCCTTTGTGATATAAGGATCGGCTGAAAAGGGGTCCAAGTAGCACACTTGCCTTCCTCACTAATCAGAAATAAAATTATAAGTGGAAAGTCTGTCTATGATCCAAAGTACCCCACTTACAAAAAGCCTAACAAGTATTTATCTCAGAGACTTGTTCCTGATAAGGTTCAAATAAAAGCAATGGTTTTATATATAGGCAAAAACTGGGGATATATATCAGCCCAATTTGAATTTGTATTATGTGACTTTAAATAGACTTTCACGGATTTGTTAGCTAATTAGCTTTCTGACTATATATAGTCAGTGAATAGAATGCTTTGGTATCACTGAAAAAGGCTATATGCTGAAACTGGTATGATCGTGTATGCACACTTGTATGGTTAAAAGAATAAATTGTGTTCTACAAGTGCTGGCTAATTTTTGAAGTATATTGGAGCTTTCTCTGGCCGTTGCACTAGTCTTGCGTGCGAGGTTTTTTTGTGGTGTTTCAAATAAAAGCAAAACAGTTCTAGAGCAGATGTATATATGTCCCAACTAGTAAGTCACTGTCCACATAAGTTCCCAAATCCTGAACAATTGGGACAATGTGGTAGTTCCCTGGGGTGGATGACTTCCCAAAGGATACAATAATGCATTTTTTGGCATTTAGTTTGTCCATGATTTTGACACCAGTTATTTATTTGGGACAAACCTTCCAGCAGGATGACTAAGCCATCTGGGGATTCAATGGCTGCTCTTAGCTTGTATTCATCTGCAAACTTAGTCAGTCAGAGACCTTTTGTATTGGTTTTTTCTTCAGAAAAGTAGATGCCAAGCAGGGGAGGTCTCTATTACAATCATAAAATTTGATCTGCATATTATTCAATTAAAATGATTCACCAGAAACTTGGCTCCCTTTACAGAGCTGAACAGTACATTACAGAACAGCAAGAAAAACCTTAGCCTCATTCCTTTGTGTCCAATCCACTTATATGCATCACCTTTCACTGAGCTCCACACTAAAATCCAAACTTGGCAAAAATGATAAAGTGATCATAGGGCTGCTAATGCATACTAAGCATGTTGTAATAGGGATACAGTTAAAGATCAGACCTGAGGAGATGATGGAAAGACACTGGACACTCCTACTATTCCTTTAGGATAAAGAATACAAAAGGGTGTGGCTTGCCCAGATAGTAAGGGAAGATATGAAGGGAAGTGAACAAGAAAAGGGCTATACCTGGGAGAAGAGGAAAGAGTCAGTCAGGTGAAAGATAATACAACAACTGAAATACATGGAACATAACAGAAAGAGACTAAAAAATCAATTAAGGCAGGAGTTACTAGAGTTTCACAGGGAGTAAAATGGGGTAGGGGTGAAGAGAGACCAAGAGAAATAATACAGAAAATACAAAAGTGGGAAGATGAAGGAATCTGAAATAGGATTATTGCATTAGAGAAGCTTTTTATATCAATAAACACCAAGGCAACCAAAACACTAGCAGCAAGATTTAGGAAATAAGAGGTAGAAAGATGCATTTTTGAGATTATAAGGGTAGGAGAGGATGAAGAAAAGATAAAGGCATTAGAAATATTGGAATATTTTAATGGAGTTCTGTCAGAGGTTGTACAGGATGGAAAAAAGGAAGGGGGAACATAAGGATGAAAGTTGGGAATGGTCACCCTTAAAATCACTGGAAGAAGACAAGGCTAAGGACTTAGTGGCTCTGGTTACTACGCAAGACTTAAGGAAAACATTCAAAAAAAAGGAGAAGGGGAAATCCCCCAGAAGTGATGGCTTACTGAGAGAAGTATGAAGACTAGGAAAAAAGAAGTGAGGGGAGGTGAAATGCTCAGTTAATGGAAGGAGACAGTAATTACAGTGATCCCAAAGGAAGGGAAAGGCCTAATGTTACTATGCTTTATATAGGCCAATATCTACATTGAATCACAATTATAAATACTTTATGCACATTGAAGCAGACAGACTAGGGAAGATACTGCCAAAGATGATTTATTGTGATCAAACTGGTTTTATTGGGGCTGGTGTCATAGAACAACTGATGGCCTAATAAGGACATTGCTTTTAGTGCAAGACTCCCAAATAAGAGCAAGGATACACTGGGAAGAAGAGAATATATATTTAGGGGTGAACATGGGAAAAACATAATGCATATGTGAAGACAAAAGAACTAAAGTTAGGCACAGACAAGAGAATGCAGATACTGTGGATGTGTATAATACTACAATTTCTTTATACTGGACAAGCATTCTGTAATATGCCTGGGAATTTAATGTTACAGAATGTAAAGCAGGCATGTAAATATTTTGTTAGGGCAGGACAGGAACAATGGGTAGGGTGGGAGGTATTAACAGAGCTCTCAGAGAGAGGGTGTTGGGAGTTCCACATTTGAAGGAATGCTTCAGGCTTGCCAGGTAACAAACATAATAAGGATGACACATGTAGACTGTATATCAGATCAGAAGTGGAAGATATGTCAGGAAGAAGATGAGTTAAAGAAGAGAAGGGATTTAACAGAGGTGTTGCTGGAGGCACCTAAGTCAAAGTTATAGTTGCAGTGGTTGAGTGAGACACTAGGAGCTTTTCAAAAGCTGTAGACTGGAGAGAGTAGGGAGGGATGGAAACAGAGATTAATCTCTGATGGAGGGCCGAAAGCAGGAAGGAACAAATGAAATACTGACTAGAGATAGGGAGAAAACTTTAAAATTAGAAATTTGGCACACCTCCTAGTGGGGAATAGAATCAAGACTTGGGATGATGTGAAAGAGGAATATCAGCTGAACGATAATCTAGAGTGGGAATATCAAGGAGTTACATGTGAAATAGGATAGCTCAAAGGATGACTGAATTACATAACGGGTTATGCAGGAGACAGAAGAAAGGAGAGAAGGTGAGTCAGTGACAAAATTACTGAGGAAGGGGAAGAGATGGTTAAAATAATGGATGGGAGAAGGGAATGAAAATGTAAGAAAGATTTTGGAATTTCAATATAAAAGGAAGTGTGCGAAAATATAGTGTTTTAATATATATATATATATATATATATATATATATATATATATATATATATATAGTGAAACTACTTGCATACATCACAAAAGTGAGGAAGTTTAGAATATTTGTGTGGGAGTGTTTGCATAAATACTTTTCTGACAAGATTGGCTAGGATGTTTCCACAAACAGATGGGAGATGGAGAAGTTAATCAGCAGAAGGGATATGGGCCCATATATTCTGGGAATGCATGAAACTGAACATATTCAAAATGGAAATGCAAGTCAAATCAACAGAGAAGATCTCATCAATAAGAATGATAACAAAACAACTATTTTTAGTTTGGTATGATAAGTCAATTCTGGAGCACAGTAGAGAAATAGTTTACTTATTTATGACAGATGGGAAAAGACAGTTACAAAAAGTGGAAGAGTCTGGAAGTGCCTACAGGAAAAGAGGTAGAGAGGCTAATGTTACAAGTTTTAGAAGAAGAGGAATGGGAAATGGAGAAAGATAATGCAACTAACTTTCAACAGAAATTGGGTAAGTGGATGGGTAAGAAAAAATAAGAAGTTCAGCTTTATGGAAGGGTGTTATTAAAGAAGGGTAACGGGACAATGAGAGAATAAAAAGAGAGTAAAAGGACAAAGAGGGATAAGACAGATTAGAAAGTAAGAGGAGAGGAATGCTGTCTAGGAATAAGGTTAAAAAGGTGACTGTATATAGTTTTAAACAGTTAAAGTATGACAAAAATAAGGTCTGGATTTAAATGAGAGGGTAAACAGAGATTAAGAGAATGTTTGGTAGATAATTAGTATAACATTAAATCATCTACAATATGTGTTTAATAAGTAAGGTACCCGGATGCATGGAAAATAGGTTTATTCAATAGTGAGGAACTATGATATAGCTATTGTATCAATGATAGTATATAATGCATAGGAAAGTCTTACTTGTTAAGAAAGTAGTAACTAAGTTACAGTAGTATTTTTTAAACAAGAAATATTTTTATTAAAATAACAATAATGACATTGGCAATCATACATTTATATAAATATAAACAAACCCTATTAATATATTTTCAGTTGCAAATATTATACATCCCTTAAAATGTATCCAGACACTGTCAGTCAAACATTACAAAGCTTATTCAATTCCTGGCTTCCCTTAAACCTCATTCCTTCTCCAAAACGTTTTCTGCATGTACTGGTCCCATAGTTTCCATTTTTTTCTAAGTAATTTCCTCCTGCACTATTCTAAAGATTCCATTATGAGTTGTTTTATCTTTGATACTATATTCACTACTACTAGTACAGTTGGTTTAGACTTTGATTTCCATTTTCTAATAATTGCCTTTTTAGGCAGCCACCAGAATTAAACTCAACTTGGGCTTACACTATGTCTAGGCAATTCCAATTCTGTATCATATCTCAAAAATAATTTCCTTAGTTACACTAATTTGGAAACTCAGTATTTCTGTTAGAGTAGTCTGCAGCAAATTTTTAAAGTCTGCCAACTCATTACACTCCCAAAATATATGTTCCCAATTGCTTTTTTCTTCTTTATCACAACTCCAACATTTGCAATATAGCTGAGGAAAATTATTTTGAGTCTGCTTGGGGTATAAAAATAACTATGCAAATGCTTCCAAGCAAAGATCCTAAGTCTTCTAGACTTTGTTGCATATTTAGGAGCCATATTTATATCCCCCATTGTTTTTTTTTAATTGCTTATCCAACATCTCTTCACAGTCCTTTCAAACCTCCTTTGATTGATTCCTATAGATATCATGCAGTATTTTATATGCTCTACTAATTATCCCTTTTTTAACAGCAACTTCTGTTCTCAATTCTACTAAAAACTGTACCAGTGGTGGTCTTTTGCTTCGGATCCCCACATTTCTTTCTTTCTTTTGTCTATACTCTGATATCAATCCTAGATAGGGAAGGCAATCTCTGTTCTGCAGTACTAATGAATTATTGGCCTCTTCCCATTCTATTAATAACCTTTCCCTCTTTAATTATTTCCCCTAATACCTTGATTCCTTTGTCAGTTTTCTCCAGTAAATTCCAGCCTCCTCTTTTCTATTCTCTGTACCCATAATTGCAGTCATCCCTATTGTCAGAATCTCCTTTCTCCATATCTGTGTTGGCTTAGTTCTTTATGAATGTAATATTCTGTATGGTTATCATTATTCTTCTTAAGGATCTGCATCAAACACCCCAGTCTCTCCTTGTTTATTGAGCTTCCTCCCCATTTCATCATCCCTTTTCATTTTGAATTATAGCTTTCTGCTTGTGCTATGTATAGGAACCTTAAGTGTGTAGCTTTGAAATACCCCTTCAAATCAGGTAATCCCAAACCACCCTGTTATATTGGAAGAATCAGCTTATTCCACTTGACTCTTGCCCTCTTCCCCTCCCTGATAAAATACTTCAAGTCTTTATTAATTGCTATCCACAGCTTCTCTTCTGGTTGATAAAACTATGCCTGACCTGTGTATAAAAACTAAAGGAACTAAAAACATTATCACTGCTTGCATCTTGCTATCCATAAAACAGGGCTTCCAGTTTCTCAGTTTTTGAAGTATATTTTGTTTAGTCCCTTCCAACATATCCTTATCTGACAAAACAGAATCCATTTAATCCATACTCTTAAGTACTTCACTTTATTATGTCCCCATACATATGGGTATTGGGGAACCAATTTGTGTGCGGGTACATTAGTTTACAGGTATTGCCTTTGTTTTTATCTTCATTAATTTTGTATCCTGAAAAGACTTAAAACTGTCTCAGAATGTTTCACAACACTGAAATGTCCTTTTCTGGCTTTATCAGGTATAAAATATCAACATCTGCAAATAAAGCCAATTTTTCTTGACTACTACACCAATTATATCCTTACAATTCTGAGTCCCTTTTTTGCAAATGGTTCTAAATATAATGTAAATAACAAAGGGGAAAGAGAAAATTCCTGAATGGCTACTCTGCACAAACAGAACTTATCAGAGAGAACCCCCCCCAAACTTTAATTTTCGCATTTGATTTCTTATATATCCTCATAATCAACCTTATAATTTTATCAGGGAATGCAAATGCTTCAATTGCTCTGCTCATAAAATCCCAGCTTACACAAACAACAGTGGTATTTTCTTACATTCTGCTTCCCTCTGGATCATCATTGTTCTATTAATGTTGTCAAATGTTTGTCTCACCGCAACAAAACCACATAGATCCATATCTATCAATTTTGGCATCATCTTTGCAATTGTTTAGCTATTATAGGCATAAGCACTTTATAATAATGGTTTAGAATCAAAATGGGCTATATGAAGCTGGATCTGATGGATCTTTACCATATGCTGGTATTACAGCCACCACTGATTTCTTCCAGGATGTTTGTGCTTCTCCTTCTTTTAAAATATTGTTAAACACAACCTTCCAAATCTTTATCACTTTTTCCATCCCTTCCAAATGTCTACAGGAATGCCATCTATTCCTGGGAACTTTTCTGTAGATTGGTTATACGTCACCATTTTTATCTCCTCTCCTCCTATTCTGTTTGTAATTAGTAACTAATTAGTAACTGTTAGTAATTAGTTTGTAATTAAGCCACATCTACCTCTAACCTTGGCATATCTAATTCTTAAATAAACATTTTCATTTGTACTTTTTCCAAAATGTTTCTAATATCTGTACAGGATATCTGGTTATTTTCCTTATTATAGGCTCCCTAAGCTTGGCAACAACCCCTTTCTATTTTCTGTTACCTGATCCATTGTGCTAAATGTTTTTGTGCTCTGGAGTGGTTAACAAAAACAGTTGCTTAACAGCAATCTTTCTCCACTCATGCATATTATTGAAGTAGTCCCTTATTTTCTCTTTAGTACTCTGGAATTGTACCTGTTCATTTTGTGTGAGATTCCCCCATTCTGCAATACTGTAACCATTGTCAGTCCCTATAAATAATTCTTGTTACTTCTTAATCATATCTCTTTTTCTTTTATTTCCACCCTATTTTTAAACTCCACTTTAATTTTATCCCACTTTCTAGCAATATTTTCAGAAGAAATTTTTGTCTTCTCTAATAACTCCCAAATAATTTTCACTATCTGTTCCTTAAATTCCTTAAAAAATTTTAAATCCTTAAATTCCACTTTTTTAACAGGTTTGTGGGGAAGCGCCAGTGTCTCATTTTTATTTCATTACTCTGCATTTTTGCTTTAGTTATTATTGGCGCATGATCTGAAATAGTTATTGGATGCATATCAAAACTTTTAATTAAATGCATGTGTTCCTGTAAAATATAGTTTCTGTCTAGCCTGGCCAAGTTTTTGTACTTTGGGGAATAATATATATTTTTCTCCTCTTATCTACACACAGCACTTGTTAGGGATCTGTCTTTTGTTCATCCCAGAAACATAGTCCTCCTCAAATAATATTCAGCTCTCTCAAACAAAAAAAACTCCACAGAGCCCATTCCAATCTGTACTCTCTACACAAGAACAAATCTACCAAAACAGAAAGTGATAAGAGCCAGCTCCCCCCACAACTTCTCCACCCAATGCTATTCAAGGCAGTGACTCCACTGTGTGTCATATATGTTCCTCTCTAACACTTATCAGTTACTAGCCCTTACTTGCTTGTACCTTAGCAAATATGCAAATTGTTAAGGGTCGGACTCTATAATTGGATGTAGATAGTAAACTGAAATGCTTCCAAATTAATATTTTCCCCTGCTCAGCATTATACTTTTCTCTTGCTCACCATATTTATTGAAGGACCAAAGTAACCTCCTCTTCCCCTGCAGCCTAAATTAATTACCTGTGTGACACTCAGGCTACATAGTGTTGTGATACTTCTTGGACCAACTATAGAACACTTCTCTCTCTCCCAACTAATAGCCTTCATGGATAAGTCATATCTCTATCTTTAACACATATTTTTAACAGAGCACAAGGAGTGCTAGGCAATGCAATCATTAAAAATTCATACCTTACTGATTGTTTTTTCACCAGGCAGATAAACTGTGGCCTGTTTCTTTCTACTCCATTCACCTTCACTAAGCTCGGGCTCACTCTGCTCCCCTCCTCTACCCCCAAATCTCACCCACCCACACTTCAACTACATTTATACAAACCTTAACCCCACCCTCTCTAGCACTCCCACCAATCACATCCATATCCACATTAACCCTGTATTCTACCCCACCCTTAGCTATTAATCCAAATCAATAACAACAGCTAGCCCATCCCCTTTCACATACCATGTCAACCCCATTACTAACTCTACCTGTGCCATCTCTCTTTTACTCTTTATCATTTCACTCCTTTTAGCTACTGTTAAAATGCCATACCTTTACCCTACTGCATCTCTCCTGCCTCACACTGACTTTTTTGTTCCTAACACATTGTATGTCACTCAAATCTCCAAAAATCCACACAATAAAATCCATACCATCCTACACAGGCTATGAAAAGCAAACAAAGAGCTACTCAGACATATCAGCTGACCTATTTAAGCTACACATCCTACAATTCATAACACATAAAATTCTGCAACCCTACCCTAATTCTAAACTAGCTCTCTTCTCAAAACCAAAACCAAAAATAATATCTATTTGCACTAGCTACTACTCTTCCTACTTCTGAGATATATCCCAATGTGGGGGCGTCCACTCCAATCCAGGTCCTACTCCATCTCCCCTCTCTAATAACAGATCTGCCTCTAATACTTTATTTCTAGTAACACTAAACCTACACAGTATCTGTAACACAATAATAGATCTCAACATGTGGCTATGTTTATTTATTTATTTATTTTGACATTTGCTGACTGGGTTACTCTAACTGGGCAGAAGCCCTTTTTCTGCAGAGACTGAGGAGAAAATCTCCAGAGGTCTAATTTAAATAGTTACAACAATAACATCATATGACACAGACAATTTAAGGAACAGAATCAGTTAATTACAATCTGTTGTATACAGAAAACAATACATTACAAACAGAAACAAGTGTGACATAGCTTTGTAGCTAACTTTAAATGTTAGCACTATCATGTTATATGTATCATGGTACTCATTTACCATTGGTTTTAGCATTTCTCAAAGAGAAGAGAGTATAAGCAAAAAAGCAGTTATGAGTAAAGCAGTAGTAGTGTAGTTACATAGTTGAGGGGCAGTTTGTTCCAGGAATTAGCCACAGAGTAACTGCAGAGCAGTTCCGGGAGTTAGCCACAGAGTAAGTGAAGAGCAGTTCCAGGAATTGTAGAGTAGTTTGCCTATTTTTTTAAATTTTTTTTTGGTTTGTGAATTTCCAAGAGATGTTCAGCTGCACTTCGAAGAGTGTGGCTGGGGGTGTATAGTATGATAAGAGAAGAGAAAGCTGGACAAGAGGTACGTTTGTATAGGATGGAGTGAGTTAGGTGCAGTTGGGGGAGGAGGAGTTGGAATTCTAGCCACAGAAGGTTTTTTTATAGATTGGCAGTGGTGAGAGCACTATGGTAAGTTTCCTGCAGATGTTGCAATCTTGCTGTATGTGAGTTCAAGCTTGGTTAAAAGATTGGTTTGAAGGTTTGTTAGGATTGGGGCAGCATAGAGTAGGCTAGGCAGAAGGTCGGCTTGTGCTAGGGAAACTTTAGATTCGTTAATGAGTAATTTTTTGTTCCTGTATAATAGCCCTAATTTTTGGTGTTTTTTTTTATGGCTTATTGTATATGGACATCAAATTTTAGTTGATCATCAATTGTTACTCCTAGCAGTTTTGTGTGAGGCTTGACTTTGATGATTGTGTTATTGAGGCAGGTAATGGTGAAGGTAGTATTAGAATGAGAGAGGGATTTAGGAAGGAATAAGAGGAGCTTTTTTTATGGATTCAGTAGTAATTGGTTGCTAGTTGGCCATTTTTCGACATAGTTGAAAGATTTTTGGGTGAGGGTGAGAAGCTGAAAGAGATTATCAGAGGAACAGATAAAAGTAGAGTTGTCTGCATATTGTATTAATGTGGAGTGAGGAATAGAAGTGTAGAGGATATTATCTGTTATATACTTGCAATCACAGAGACATGGCTAAATCCAAATACTGTATACAAGACTTCAAACTGCTCCCTCCAGGTTTTAGCATAATAAGATCTGACAGAATACATAAAAAAGCAGTAGGGGTGGCATTAATCTACCTTAACTTACACACAATAGTACCCTATGCCAAGCCCATCCCAAAATTCATTAATGCTGAAATCCTTATACCCTTCTTAAAACTAAACTAAACGAAACAACTACGCTTTACAGTTCTATAACCACCCCTCCCCCCGGTTATTATACTCCTATACTAGAAGATATCCTATTCTGAATGTCACAAAATATCTCCAACAAAACTATCATCATGGGTGATGTCAATATCAACTGGCAAAACTTAATCTCCGACTTACCACTGAATAGTATAAATCTTATTAAAACTCCAACAAGACTTCTTAAAAACAGCAACCTAGGATCTATTCTTGACTGGATTTTAGTCACAGATCCTAATAAATATACCAAATCTGGTACTTTCCCTGACACACTAAGCCACTACCTACCTGCATATACTTACAGGACAACCATCCAACCAACCAAAGGCCATAATTATAAAATGTCCAGAAACTTAACAAACTTTAACCCACAACTCTTCAACCAAGGGTTGGGAGGGTGGCCTAATGGTTAAGGTGTTTGCCTTACAAACACAAGGTACAGGGTTTGAATCTCACAGGGGATAATTGGCTAGGCTTAAAATGGCTCGCAAGGGCAGTTAGCCTAGTACTAATCTATGAACCTACGGACCTATGAAAAAAAAAAAAAAAAAGCAATTAATATACTAATTAACTACAGCCTCTCAACCTCCAAACCTCTCACTACAACCTGTTCCCATTAGCTATATACAAAAACTACTACTACAAAAAAAAATCCTCTGTTTTTGCTGACAACCTCCCAGCTGAATACTTGAAAATGGCTGCTAATGCCAATACCTATTCAGTCAGTATTCTTATCAACAGATCCATCATGGAATACCACATCCCCTCCCTCTGGAAAAAATCAATTATAACTCCATTACACAAAGGAGGAAAATCTAATGAATTGTCCAACTACTGCCCCGTTGCCAGCCCATTTCCCCTCTCCAACTCTTAGAAAAATGTGTATACAAACAACTCATTAATTACCTTATCTGCAATGAACTACTAACACCCTCTCAACACAGTTTTAGACCAGCACATAGCATAACAACTGTAATAATATTCTTCATGGACACAATTAACAAAGCAAGAGACTCTGTCCAACTAACCTCAGCACTATTTCTTGATCTATCCAAAGCTTTCAGCACTGTTACACACCCCAAACTCTTACAGCTGCTGTCTTCTCTAGGCCTTTCTCCACCATATCTACAGTGGTTTACTAGCTACCTATCTGACAGACAACAATGTGTAAAATAGCAAGGCTGTCTCTCTCAACACCTAGTCAACAAAACCAGAGTTCTACAAGGATTCATCCTTGGACCCTTTCTCTTTAATACCCTTATAAATAATCTCCACACTGCTTCCTATCAAAGTTCCCTAATCCAATACACTGATAACTCAACTTTCATTTCCTCTTCCAACAACATAGAACACACAAGACAAATAACCCAAACTACCTTTTCCTCCATCGAGTCCTGGCTCAGTAACGCACAACTATTACTCAACCTCAGCAAAACTAGGCTCCTCTTTTTTACACCAGGGACACTCTAAACTGACTCAAGATCTATCCCTTAAATAACACAGAAATTAAAGTGGTCCCAAACATCAAATTATTAGGAGCAGCAATAGGCAATAAACTTACCTTTAACCTTCATATACATAACACTATCAAAAAAACACACCAAAAACCAGGGATGCTCTACTGGCACAAAAACTTTAGGGATACAAAAAGCAGAACAACATTAGCCACAACCTACCTGCTACCCTCCTTACTATATGGCACCCCCAGTTTAACCAACCTACAGACTACACTAAAAAACAAGCTTGAATCCTGCTACAATAAAATTGCCAAATTTGTAACAGGTGCATTACACTATAAATACCACTGTACAGCTCTTACCTCCCTCAGCTAGCTTGAACTCCCCAACACCTTAACTACCTCCAATTAACAATTGCCCACAAAATTATCTATAAACCTGAAGTTTGCCCTGCCTTAAATTCAATATTCCAAATGTACACACCTAGCCAGCTCTCTGCTCTGAAGACAAACAACTTCTAACTCTATATACATCAAACAAAACTGCTGGACAATGTCTATACACCTACTCAGTGGCCAAACTATGGAACATTCTACCTTTAGACATCAGAATTATCTCCAACTTCAAGAAATCCAAGCATAACCTAAGATTTCCTACTGAAATCACGTATCTGTCCCTGTTCATAGGTTCATAGATTAGTACTAGGCTAACAGCCCTTGAGAGCCATTTTAAGCCTAGCCAATTATCCCCTTGTGAGACTCAAACCCTGCACCTTGTGTTTGTAAGGCAAACACCTTAACCATTAGGCCAACCTCCCAACCCAACCAGGCTGACTCCTACCCCCTTTTTGCACCCTAGTTCAACTTCCCCACTCCTACTTCCTCCCCTCTTGCCTCCTGTAATCCACTCTCATCTGTACTACTACCTCCAACATATACCCCCATAACATTTACACTGTGCACTAGCACTAATCTCACCTTCCTTCCTTCCTTCCCTCCTCTTCTATCCTTTTACTACACTCTACCTAATCACTGACTTATTGTGCTGAAGAATCAACCTACCATCTTCCCAGTGAATCTCTAACCTAGTTCTTCCTTTTCTCTCTCACTGCCAACCTTCCCCAGCCTTATGTCCATCTCTAACTGTGCTGCTCTGCTAGGACTATTAATAAGTGAGGATCTTTGTGTTATATTCAAATAATTTGTCTAATCATATGGTCTCTTTTAATTACAAATATGTTCTGTTCATGCAGTCCTTTCATAACAGAGCTGTGCTTCCTATGAACAGTATCTTACTTGCTATGTTTGTTAAACTTCCTATGTAAAAATGTATGTATGTAGGCATGTTTGTTAATCTTCCTATGTAAACATTTATGTAAATGGATTTTCTTGGACCATATGTAAATTGTGGTTTCCTTTTTGTTGTTTCTGTTGTTGAACATGTACAAAATATATATTTTTTCTTTGTATTGGAGCTTTTCTCCCTGGGCCTCTGCTGAAAATTGGTTCCTTACCCAGTTGAACTTTCCCAGTAACCATATGTCAAATAAATAAAACTAAATAAATAAATTCTCTCCAAACTCCTTCTGCTGAATTCACATCTTCCATATGAAACAGTTTCATAAATTTCTCCTAAAATTGTTAATTTTCCCTTTCTAGGCCCCAGAGCTACATCCTCACTGTTGCAAATCAAATCCTAGTCCCCAGCTATAAGTAATACTTTCTGCAAAAAGCTTATTATTTCTCCCAGAATTTTCTTAAGCTCCATTGTAGCAGTTTTAGGTGGAAAATAAATGCATGCCAATGTAATCCTCCTCCCTTGCCAGTAGCCCCTTAGGACTACAAATCTGCCTTTATTATCTTTTTCCCTCATCTATCAGTATTAGAGCTCATCTTTCAATTAATACAAGTATTCCCTTTTTTTATTTGCTCCAGATATTCTACTGAATAACCATCCTGAAATCCATTCTTTATCAAATTAATCTACGCATTTCTTTCCAAATGTGTCTTCTGTAGCATAACTATTTGCACTCTGCATTTTTAAAATAGTTTAATACTCTTTCTTTTTTGTATACATCTGTGAGACCATTCACATTTAAAGATAATATGGAATGTGTCATTATGATAAGAAATTATTATTCCCACTTGTTATGTATAACAGTTTTTTAAATGCCTAGTTTCAGCTTTTGTTCTACTTGCATACACTACTGTTTGGCAGGTTGATCTTTTATACAGTTGTTCCTTGATGGGTCTACTTCTAAATTTCAAAGTTTCAAAATGTAGACTTTCTTATAGTCAAGACCATAAGATTGACGTTTTGAAACTTTGAACCATTTAAATACAGATTGCCATACAGTGCAAAATGGTATATTTACCATTTTTCTGGCTGTAGTGCAATCTTGGAGTTGGTATATTTAATTAGGGGGGTGAAAAACGTAAAAAAACAAAAAAAATTTTGAAATTTCAAAGCTTCGATCTTATGATCTCAACCATAAGAAAGTTGATGTTTTGAAGCTTGAAAATTTATAAGTAGACCCTCCTTGACACATCCATTTGATCTGATGTCACATCTTACAAAACTTTTTGTTTTAATGAAAACCCTCAACAAAAAAAAAAAACACACACACCTCTTAATAGGAACAATTGCCTCGAATTGACAGCTACACCCACAGGCTTGAATTATCCATATAATGAAGATTATCATGATAAGATGCACGATACAGGCTATGCGTCTATTTCCACTAACTGCTGTCTGTTTTTATCTTATCTTTATTCCTCTCACAGATGAAGAAAACAACTTGAATGCTTTCAGAAAACTATCTCCTAGCCATTGAAAGAAAGACATATTCTGTTTTTATTGCCCCATTGCCACATTGTCTTCTTAGATATATGAGAACACAATATACAGTTGAGTTCCACTACATATATTGCACTGTAAACATTTATGTGCTAGGGGGAAACACTATTCAGTTTTCATCATATTCAGTGTTCTTTTATTTATTTGTTTCTCCTTAAAACTTATTAAATCAAGAAAAGAGCTTTAAACAGTCATTCACCTGTGCAAAAATAAGAAAAAGCATATCAATTTTTCTTATCTCATGCTCTTTTGTCCAGGCTTTCTTCTGTTTTTACATTGCAGTGCCTACATTTCTTAAAATTAAATAAGAAGAAAGAAAGAAAGAAAGAAAGAAAGAAAGAAAGAAAGAAAGAAAGAAAGAAAGAAATAAGAAGGAGGAAAAAATAGTGGCACCTGTTTACTTTAGTATCCCTATTACACACAGCAATAACTGAAAATGCTTTACTTTATAGCATGTAGTATATGTCATGTAGTATAAAAATACTGAGTAGAACGAAATGTTGTTTTACTTACAGTTAATGCTTTTCTTCCTATTTCCCTGTCCTACATGTTCATAGATTCACAGGTGTGTACTAAGCTAATGGCCCTGGAGCCTTTACAAGCCTAGCCCATAGGATTACCCTGGCATTGTGCCACCCGACCTTAGTTCTCAGTGCCTCGGTCGAGTAGAGCCACTGGAGTGATCCCCGGGGTGAATTTTCTATTTCCCATCCACTCATCAAGATTTCTCTTGAAGAGGTCCAGTAAGGTGCTCTGTTTGACATGTATGGGAAATCTATTCCATAGCATGGGCAGTCTCTGGGTTATGAACCTGTCCCTCCAGCATGTTCTGTTGATTGTGATAATGAGGTTGAGGTCTCTGGAGCGTGTGGTATGTAGGGATTGAGATTTCTTTAGATGTAGCATTTCTAACAGAGCTGGATCAGATATGGCTTTGTAAGTCAAGCAGAGATCGCCTCTAAGTAGGTGATATGAGTCAGAGAATAGTTGGAGTTTTTTGAGTCTGTCCATAGAGGACACATGTTTAAGGCCTAGGATCCTCTTTGTGAGGTACTTTTGTGGCCTCTCCAGTTGTTGCAGATGTCTAGTGAGGTACATGCCAAATGAGGCATCGTACTCGATGATTGGCCTAATGAGGGAAGAGTAGAGGGAGACAATGACCTCTTTCTTCCTGGTTGCAAAACCCTTAGTAATGAGATGTGCCACATAGAAGGACTTTATAACCACAGTGGCAATGTACTGGCCAAAAGAGAGGTTACTGTCAACCTGTGTTCCCAGATCCCTTATAATGCCTTCTATGTTCAGTGGACTACCATAGATGTGGTAATCCATGGCAACCAGGTTTTTCCCAAAGGGGATGACAACACATTTTTTGGCATTGAGCTTAAGGCCATGGTTCTCACACCAGTTGTTGGTGTCAGTGAGGCCTTTCTGTAGGATGTCAACATCACTTGGGGAGTTAATAATAGTTCCCAACTTGCAATCATCTGTGAACTTTGTCAGCCAGAGTCCCTTCATGTTGGCCTGGACTTCAGAGAAGTAGATACCAAACAGAAGAGGACCCAGGACCGAACCCTGTGGGACTCCACTCGTGAGTGGTTGGCAGTCTGACTTGGTGTCAGCTACTTTCACACTGTGGGTTCTATCTGTGAGCCAGTTTGCAACCCACCTGGTGATATAGGGGTTGATGCCTAGCTTAGTGAGTTTTTCTATGATTCTTGAGTGGGGAATGGTATCAAAGGCCTTGGCCAGATCAAGGTAGGCTGTATGAACCACCTTGCCTTCATCCACAGCTCTGGTGATTGACTCAAAGAAGTCAACCAAGTTGAGCAGGCATGATCCAGAGTTTGGAGATTCCTTATATCCTTGCTTATTAGGTCCATGATGATGTGTTCCACAGCTTTGCATATCAGACTCATCAGGCTAATGGGGTGATAGTTCCCAGGGTCTGTAGTCACGCCTCTTTTATGGAGAGGGATGACTGTAGCAGTGCACCATTCAGTAGGGACAAAGCCTGAGGTGAGGCTGTGATTGAACAGGGCACAAAGGTGAGGTGCCAGTTCACTCTGTAGTTCATGTAAAACATAGCCAGGGATATTGTCAGGTCTCATAGAAGCTGTATTCTTGGCCTTGGACAGTGCTGTTTTAACCTGTGCAGCAGTAATACTGGGTGCCTGGCAGTCTACTGGTATTATGATTGGTCCTTTGTGGGGGAGAGAGGAGTAAAGTTGGCAGTGAATCTGTCGGCCAATATATTGGTAATATCTGCTGGCTTGGTATAGGAGGTACCATTGTGCAGTAGCTCAGAGCAAATCTGGGTATTGCTGTGGAGATTCTTTACATAGCTATAGAAGGCCTTGTGGTTGTCTTTACTATCTGCTACAATCCTGCTTTCAAATCTAGCTTTAGAAGATTTGATGAGGGATCTCAACTTTTTGTTGAGGCTGATAAGGGAGTTTTTCCAGTCTTGGAACTTCACCTTATTCCACATCAGTTTCTTCCTTCTGCTGTAGAGTTTGTTTATGGTAGGGGACCACCAAATTGGCTTCCTTTTTTTGGAGGAGAGCATCTTAGTTCTATTGGGTATGGCGAGATCCATGCATTTGTGTACGTGTTCGTACAGTGCATTGGTGCATGATCTGGTGGTTATACAACTATTCTCCATTTGCATGGGTGCCGTGAAGTTAGCCACCTCTGTTTTTAGGAGCCCAAAGTTAGCTTTGGAGAAGTTTTTCATAGTGGTTACCTTTGCGGGGTGGGGGTGGAGGGTGGGTGGGATGTGGATTTCCAAGGTGATTAGTTTGTGGTCAGATCTAACCAGGGAGGAGTTGACTATTGGTGTAGAGCAACAGTCGTTCAAGTTAGTAATAACCAGGTCAAGGATGTTGCTACCTCTAGTGGGGGTAAGAACGAGCTGGTCCAGGGCATTGGAATTAATGAATTCCAGGAAATGTTGGGCAAGTGTATTGGTACATGAGTAGTTTTCTTCCAAACATTAATGACATAAAATAGGACATATGCTTTGGAATCTCCTACAAGTTTAACAAAGTCAAGAAAGGCCAATGTTTTCAGGTTTTCTTGTTCTTTCATACTCCATAAATCTAATAAATGCTTTATAATCCCACATTTTTTCATCAATTTCCGAGTTGCTGTTTTTCTTCCTTTTGATCTCCATCTCCCAGATCTAGTCACTGATTCATTTCCAACGTACTCCTGGTGCTTCTAGTCAACTCTTGTGCTTTTTTGCCTCTCAAGCATTTTCCTTTGGAACATTGGAAAAGGTTTCACTGGCATAGTCTCTCCATGGGCTTTATTATCAAAAGAATAAGAAGCAGAATCCCCTTCTGTTTGATAACTCAGTTTTTGTTGGGCAAATGTTTGTATTTCCTTCTTAGCATGTTCTGCATCAAATAATGATTTTGACCCTCCGGGAAAAAAAATATTCTGAAAATAATTGGATACAGCAACTTGAATCTCTCACCTGTTTCTCAACATTCTCTTGATTGCTGGAATAAATGCACTTGTCTTCTACCTGGTGTACAGTGAATAATCATTTTCCACAAACACTCTACTGTCTCCCACTTTTAGTACTTCGTCCTTTTGCCACAGTTTCATTTCGACCTCTTGATTTTTGCAGTTTTATCATCTCAACTGAATATTTGTTTAAAGCTTCTTCCATTTTTTTCCAGACTTTTGTTATTTGTGTTGATACACTCTTTCATTGTTTCATTTATTTGAATCAGCTCTAGGCACATTTGACATATTTTTCCTCCAAATTACTGGAAGCCATGTCCTGCACCAAAGTTGGAGCTTGAACTGCCTTTTTGCTGAATAGTTGCAGGATTCTTCCCATCAGTGTTTTCTCCATACCTTTTGTGATTGATTTTCTTTCTAGTTCTCCGAATTTCATCTTTGCTGGCATCCCGGCAATGCAATTACTAACTAATTACTGAAATTTACCCAAAAAGATAAATTCACTGGGTCTCTTTTCTGAGTTTCTTTTTTCACAGTGGGAGAGCAGCAATTAAGCTGATACTTATTGTGTGGCCATCTTGGAAGCCCTAAGTTAAAGTAGTGTTGATAATTTGATTAGGAGGAAAGGGTTTAGAGGGGGGAGAGAAGGACTGGAAGATATATTGTAAGCTCGTTGGTGTTAGGGAAATATGTGCAGCAAGTATAACTGAATGCAAGTGAGCAACCAGCATGATAATAAAGGCAAGTGCACAATGCATGGCAGATTATATACCATGACCTTTCTTTTCCTGTTGTTACAGCACAGCTAACATCCACTGCCATACACATAAACACATCACACTACTTAATGTTTTATGTGGGGGCTTTACCCCTCTCACATGCACACAGATCTCCATCTTATATAGACCAACTCCACATTTGCATAAGAGTGTCCAAAGTAAAATTACCACTGCAGTGCTATAGTTACTAATTGCTTACTGACTACAGCAAACTTCGATGAACTTGTGTGTGCATATGGGTTACCTTCAAGTGATCTGTCATTTCATCTAAACATAATGGTTTAAAAAAGTGATCTAATAACACTTCATCTAATGCCAGCCTATACTATATATTATCACTTACACCTTTTATAATAAAAAAATATAACTTTATGATCACTGGTGTTAGATTTCCTATAGCTTTATTAGTAATATTGCACTTTGTTTTACGACAGTGGGCC